>NC_041215.1:123946046-123946650 GCF_002837175.3 Physeter macrocephalus | reverse complement strand
CTGTTTGCAGATGACATGATACTATACATAGAGAATCCTAAGGATGCCACCAGAAAACTACTAGAGCTAATCAATGAATTTGGTAAAGTAGCAGGATACAAAATTAATGCACAGAAATCTCTTGCATTCCTATACACTAATGATGAAATATCTGAGAGATTAAGGAAACACTCCCATTTACCATTGCAACAAAAAGAATAAAATACCTAGGAATAAACCTACCTAGGGAGACAAAAGACCTGTATGTAGAAAACTATGACACTGACGAAAGAAATTAAAGATGGTACCAACAGATCAAGAGATATACCATGTTCCTGGATTGGAAGAATCAATATTGTGAAAATGACTCTACTACCCAAAGCAATCTACAGATTCAATGCAATGCCTATCAAATTACCAATGGCATTTTTTATGGAACTAGAACAAAAAACCTTAAAATTTGTATGGAGACACAAAAGACCCCGAATAGCCAAAGCAGTCTTGAGTGAAAAAAACAAAGCTGGAGGAATCAGACTCCCTGACTTCAAACTATACTACAAAGCTACAGTCATCAAGACAATATGGTACTGGCACAAAAACAGAAACATAGATCAATGGAACAAGA
>NC_041215.1:123864490-123945284 GCF_002837175.3 Physeter macrocephalus | reverse complement strand
AAATGCCCATCGACAGATGAATGGATAAAGAAGTTGTGGTACATATATACAATGGAATATTACTCAGCCATAAAAAGGAACTAAATTGAGTCATTTGTTGAGACGTGGATGGATCTAGAGACTGTCATACAGAGTGAAGTACATCAGAAAGAGAAAAACAAATATCCTATATTAATGCATGTATGTGGAACCTAGAAAAATGGTACAGATGAACCGGTTTTCAGGGCAGAAGTTGAGACACAGATGTAGAGAACACCAAGGGGGGAAATCTGCCACCAAGGGGGTGGGGATGGTGGTGTGATGAATTGGGCAATTGGGATTGACATGTATACACTGATGTGTATAAAATTGATGACTAATAGGAACCTGCTGTATAAAAAAATAAAACCCAAAAAAATAAAATAAAATAACTGTCAAACTCTCTACTGAGCCCTGTGCAGAGGACATCAAGGGTAATAGAATAAAAATCCTGCTATCCTAGGGATCCCAGTGTTAGAATAATTTTTTTGTGTGCCTTAAGGTTTTCATACCGATAGAAGCAAGGCATTGTTGGAATACAGTGCAATAAAGTCTTAATTGTCCCCAGCGATATAGAGGAAGCTTCTTAGAAAGTGTGACATTTGAGTTTAAAGGATGAATAGTAATTCTCTATGCAGTCAGAAAAAGGAAAGAGCTTATGAGACTAAAGTAAAATCATCTTAAAATATGAGAAGATGAAAAACAACTTGTGTATTCAGGAGACTGCATTCAACAGCAATATTTAGAGATGAGACTATACAAGTAGGTAGTGGACAGGGCAAGAGGGTCTTACCCTCTGCATTTAAAGGTTTAGACGTTGTCTCATGCAAGTAGGAAAAACTGAAGTGTTTAAGTCACAAAGCATCATGATCAAGTTTGCATATTAAAAAAATCCCTCTGCTATGGTGCTGGAGATAATGCAGCCAGGACAAGATCGAAGGCAGGGAAGCTAGTGAAGAGGTGCTGAGAAGTCCAAGCCAGAGATGGTGAGGATCTGAAGTAAAACAGTGGCATGGATTTTCACGTTTTTTGTCATTCAGTTACCAAGGTAACAGTTTTTTTCTGCCTCATATTGTGATGTGGAATCAGACAAGACAATATCTGCATTCTAAAACAAGATCATGTGTTTTTCTTTGCTTATATTTACTAAAAATTATCTTGGCCTAAGCTCTCCCAGCATAAGTGAGTGGCAGTGACGGTGGGTTGTCATTGTTGGTGATGAAGATGTTGATAATGATGATGACATAGGTCCACATAGAATGTGAGATCAAGCTTCAAACTCCCCTGAATTAAAATTGAACACCAATTATTCCTTCAAAAGGTTTGAGGTTGTTTCTTCAGAGACAAGAATACCATTATTGAAAGCCATTCTCGCCTTCAACTAGGTCACCCCCACACACTGCTGAACATCCAAACCAAAGAACAGAAAGATCCGCTGATTTTATGATGCTGGAACTTAAATATAGAGCTAGAGGCTTCCTTATGTGCCTTCTGGTTGATGTCTTCTCTTTACTGCTCCAACAACACCTCCAGGCTCATCTACTACCCTGCTCCTTCTTCTCGAACTTTCACCAAAATTTTCCACATCTCTTGCCCTTGTACATGCTGTTCCATCTGACTAGGAGTCTTTCCCCCAATCCATTCTGCCTGGGAGACTTCAGCTCATCTCTCAGTCTTTAGTTCCAAGGACATCACTACCTCTTTGCAACCTTCTCTGGTCCCAGAATGGAGTTGGTTGATCAATACTTAATGTGCTCATATCACTGTACTCAAAACTGTGTTATAGTACTTAGATATTGCACTGAAAGAAAGAAAACCTGATTGAATGAACAAATTAATGAGGAACTATCATCATAGGAAGACAGCAATATAACAGTGAAGCACAGATTAGAAAGTTAATACAATCCAGTTGTGACCAGTGATTACGAACCAGGACAAAATGGCACGTGTATGTGTATTTTTCTGGAGAGAGAGTCAATAGTTTATAAGATTCTCAAGGGGGTCTACAAAACAAAGTATTTAGAAAAATATTTTTTCTAAAAAAGTGAGAGAAAGTTAACATAAAACATTCTAAAAGAAAATGAAATATTCTAATGTATTTCTGTTGAGTCTTGTTATCCAATCACCTTTATGGAATTGATTCATTAAATGTATCAGCCAGGAACAGAAGTAGTAAATGTAAACACATCAATTAAAAACCAGATTTTAACTCAAGCAGGAATAATAATAGAATGATCCAATGAGTTCTGCTCTCAAGTCAGACAAAGCCACATAAACTATCCAAAATCCAATAGAATATAATTTTAGATATCTTTAGGTGTTGTATGGGCCTAAGAATATAAGAAGTTAAAAAGATTCTAAAGTATATAAACTTCCATTTCTTAAAACCCCATCAAATTCAAAGATTTAGACAAAGAAGGGGAAAGATATGTACACATCATAAGAGCTTATAGGCTTAGTGGGAGCAGTGAGCTTCTCCCAGTACACAGAAAAATTAAAGTAAAATTATGTTAAAGTAAAATTAAATTGAAGTGCATAACTCACATTCATGAAAGTGGACTAAGTGATCATTCCCCTCATAAAGTCAAGGAATCTTTGACATTATAACATAAATAAACTTAGCACATACCCTTAAGATTACAAACAAGAATCCAGATATATTCCTGGCCTAAATCTCTGCTGGTAATAATATAAATTGCAACGAAAGGAGCTTCCAGGGCCCAAGGTCCTTCCATTTGTCCTGACCTGGTCTGCAGGATCAAGGACTGTGGGGACCATCTAAAGGAGGAGTCGATTCTTTTTTTTTTTTTTTTTTTTTTGGCTGTGTTGGGTCCGGGGTTACTCTTCGTTGCCGTGCGCGGGCTTCTCATTGCGGTGGCTTCTCTTGTTGCAGAGCATGGGCTCTAGGCGCGCGGGCTTCAGTAATTGTGGCACGTGGGCTCAGTAGTTGTGGCTCTCGGGCTCTAGAGCGCAAGCTCAGTAGTTGTGGCACACGGGCTTAGTTGCTCCACGGCATGTGGGATCTTCCCGGACCAGGGCTCGAACCTGTGTCCCCTGCATTGGCAGGCAGATTCTTAACCACTGCGCCACCAGGGAAGTCCAGGAGTCGATTCTTTTCCAGCTATTTCCTCCAACACAATGTATCAGAAGACACATTGCTGCCGCTGTCCTTTTACAGCATGAGTTCTGGCTGCCAAGCCAACAGCAAACTTCACATAAGCACATCCAGTCCATCAGGAGAATGTGGCCACTAAGGGAAAATCTGAAGGAAGAGCTGTCTGGTACCCAGACAGACTGGGCCCTGTGAAATTCCCCTGGCCACCCTCAAGGGCAGAGTCTCCCTTTTAAGTCAATCGTGCCCTATGACCAGAGACCCAGGGACTATAAAATCTACCCACGTGAAAAGTGCCCTCAAAGAATGATGAGCTTGACTCTTCTGCAAATCACAGATACCACAAAAATCGAGAAGGGAATGCCTAGGTGTCTTCTCCCTGTAGCAGCTTTAACCTAGAATACAAAGGTGGTGCTCTGAGGCATCCTGATTGATCAAAATTAAACCTCAAAGAGCTGTGAGGAGACACAGAACAAGAAACATCAGATCTGCTAGTATGTTCTGGAAAACCCCTAGGCTAATAATACTCACTATGAAATAAGAAAATCTTGACCCTTTCTCCAGGTGTGGTTTGCTTCTGCCGCCCAGGAAAGGCCTCCTTCCCATCCTCACCTTGTCCACCTCCCTCATATCTCTCTTATAGTATCTTTCTATAATCCCTAGAAAGTTATAATATCAGGTAAATTAGAATATCGGTATGAATGTGTGGTTCATATATACACAGAATGGGGAATAATGAGGAAAGTTAGCCCCCAGAGTCAAAAGGACTTTATATCATCTTTCCTAAAACTTAGAAATGCTGAAAAAATCTGTGACTTTGGAAGAGTATATCTGAATCATTTTTCGGAAATATATTTTACCTGTATTTAATGTGCCTTTGCTTTCAAAAATGCATATTTGTGTACCTTTTTAAATGTTTACTATGACTCCCTTGTTAAATTTTTTTTTTTTTTTAAGAGAGAGAGAAAGAGACACTGAGATGAAAACAAGATGACCTTGGCCACAGGAATGACTTAATGACCATTCCAGGACCTTTTTGGCAATAGTCCATCTCTGCATTTCTAGAGTGTGAAAATGCAGGAGCCTGAAACACTGTGCCAAGCCAGAGCAGCTGATCTCCTGGCATCCTTTTTCCAACCAATGTTCATCCAGAATAAGCTCCCTCCTGCCGATTGGATTATCGTATAGGTACTCGCTACTCAAAATGTGGTCCCCAGACCAGAAGAAGAAATATCACTTGGAAACTTATGAATAAGAGAAATTCAGAATCTCAGGTCCTCACCCCAGAGCTACCTGACCATAATCTGTATTTTTCTAAGATTCCCAGGCGATTCTTGTGCACATTAACATTTGAGAAGTCCTGGTGTACAATATACTATCTATCCTACCATTGGCACCTGGAGGACAAGAAAGGGAGAAAGGCATTCACATGTCTACTTCAACTGATAGAGGAAGGAAGAACTGAGCTATGGGCCCTGACGTGTTCTTACTTGGTACAGGAAGAAGGATACTTGGATCATGATGATGGTGTGCCTCTCTTAGCTGGATTGGGAGCTTACAGACTCGAATGATTTTTATAAATGTATTCAGTCTCACTCGACTTCTATTCTGACTGCTAGCTAATATTTTTTGACCATTTACTGTATGCCACAAACTATGTTAAGGTCTTAATATGTACGATCTCACATAATCCTTTTAATAATATATCAGTAGGTTCTGTTACCTACCTCCATTTGCAGAGATAGAGGCCAGCACAGAGTCATTCATTAACTTGCTCAAGGTCACACAGCTAGTTCTCTGTGATTCCCTCCGGGCATGTCGAACCCAAAGCTCACACTCTTATCCTTAGTGCCAATGTCACTGCTCCTGTGTGGGACAAATGTATATGGCATGGTAACGAGCAGAACCTTTATGCACATGCACATTCAGATGACTGAGCTGCAGCTGGTCAGCCAAAGAAGATAACGATGAAAGTTCAAAGTTGCAGAGAGTCAGAGGCCCAGATTAGCTTCAAAGAGAAAGTCAGAGCTGTGTGGGGAGGGACATTGCTCTGGCCACAGGGAAGTGGTCCTCAGGCTGTGATGTATGGTGGCCAGAGCTCTGTGAAAAGGCTGCTTTTTGAAGCATTTTGCTGAGGGAGGGGCAATCAAAGCTGATGTCCCCCTTGAATGAAGCATTCAGAGCTACTAAGAGTCCCATAAATGCATGACTGAGATGAGTATTTCTCCATCTCTGCTCTTCCCCTTTAAGAGGACAGTGGGAGAGGTCAAGTTATGAAGGGAGCAGGTAGCGGGAGGGGTGATCGGTGGGGACAATGAATAATGGTGGGAGTATTGTAAGAGGGCAGCTGGGAGACTGTAACAGGAGGAGACAGCCAGCAGACATCCAGAGGAAGTGGTTTGCATGAAGGCTTGCTAAGAGCAACAAAGGTTCTGGGAAAACTGAGGACGCCGTGGGAAGGTGAGTGACCCAGAACTTACAATATGTGCTTCTTGAGATCAGAAGATGTCTACTGACTGTCCCATTTTTTAAATTGGAGCCCCAGTGGATAAACAAGTTTTCCAAATCTGAAAAATCTTCATTTTAGTCAAAATACAGCCTGATTTCCCTTGAAGGTCATCCCGTCGTGTCTTCAGGACGCCTAGGCTCTCCTGAACTTCGGAGCACAGATGTTAGGTTTCCAAACAGGTGAGTCTACCTTTGAGGATTAGCAAAAAAAGCAAGAGCAGGAGCAGTTGGTCTGTTGCTAAGGGAAGTTTTTTGTGTGGGACATGGGCTGGCCTCACTTCTGCCAGATCAGATGTGAAAATCTGCCAAAGTGATTATACCCAGTGCAAGAGTTTAAGTGGCCCCCACTGGCCAAAAAGGTGGCCTCTGCATTCCCACAGCCTTTAGCTTCCCTGAAGAAACAGGACTTGAAAAGATGAGACTTTTCAGAAGTTGTTCCATCTGAGATCCTGGGATTCAAAGTGTCGATGGTGTAGCCAATGAGAGAAAGCTGGCTAGCAATGTTGCTTTCTTTAATAGGAGTTTTTAATTTTATTTTATATGGGAAATTCTCTTTAATCTTACAACAAAGAGATTTATTTTAAGTCTTTAAAAAAATTAATGTTTGAGCCACAGGACCAGAAATAGAAACATGCTACATCAAGAAATGATCGTAGATTCGTCTTGTATTGTCTTGTTTTCTTTCGTTTGTTTTGTTTTCTCATCCCCCCCTTAGAAAATTTTTTTTCTTTTATTTGTAGTCTACTTAATAGAAGAAGAAAGTGGACCAGTTCCGCAGACAAAGCTGAGAAAGGTTCTTTTCATCCAGCAAGAGTGTGTCCTCATTCTATGAACACAGGCTTGGCAGACCTGAATAACAAAGGGGGAGGAAAATCGATGTCTTAATTTACATCTTTTGATATTGTCTATCCATTAACCAATTTTTGAAGTTATAGACATCCTTAATTCCTTTATCTTTTAACTTTTACACTAAAATTAAGAGCGATTAACACACGACTATTACACTAGTACCGTATTCTGTACCTGACTTTATATTTACCTTTATGAAGTGAGTTTTATACTTTTGTAAGCATATATACAAACTCATCAAATTGCATACATTTAATATGTGCAATTTTTTGTGTATCAATGGAGCTGTTAAAAAATGATAGCTAACTTTAAAAAAAGAGGAGGGGGAGGGGAGTGTTGGGCCACTTTGCCACACCCTCAGGGAGGAAGGTGACAGGAGAGACTTTCAAAGTACCATGGACTCAAAGGGCCTTCTGGGTGGAAACAGTCCTGGACTATATTTTAACCCCCAAGGATTCACTGTTACCAAAAGTGGGTCTGGCTGCTTGCCACTCAAAAGCCATTAAAGAGGCAAGGTTAGTGGAAAGGAAAGTTTGCTTTATTTTGGATGCCAGCAACCCCAGAGTTGGGGTTGGAGGGCGGACTCCTGTCCAAAGGCCAACTGCCCCCGCTCCAGTGACAACCAGTGGGGAAGAGATTTTACAGGCAGAAGAAGGGGACTGCATGCAGAAACAGCGTGGTCAGCTCTGACAGTCATCTTGAAATTGGTCATCGGTGGTCTGACCAGAGTCATCTTGATTGTTTCAAGTACAATTAATCTTCAGTTCCAGGGTTAGTTTGTCCCATTTTCTTGAGGCCAATTCTTGGAATTGTGGCAGCTTATGTCATGGCTACAGTCTGGTCATCATGTAGTTAACTTCTTCCACCTGATGGGGATTTCAGTATCTACAAGACAGCTCACAGGATATGGCTCAGAATATTACCTGTAGCCCTTGAGAAGGAACTAAAGGTCCTTGACTATGCTTAATGACTAAACTATTATTATTTGGTCTCCTTTGACTGTTTTCCTTTGTTTCTGCATTTTCTCACTTCTCTGATTAAGCTTATTCTTTGGTTAAAGTTTTTCCACAGACAAAAAGCAGGTGGAGGACAAGATGGGCGGGGGGGGGAGATGACCATAGGGTCCTGCTCCGTTTCATCATCACTGCCTCAGATAGTCTTAAAATGCCCCAAATACCGGAATTCCCAAGAACGCAGAGAAGGGGGAGGAAAACAATATAGGAAGGAGCGTGGAAGCCAGCTGAGAGTAGTTCTTAATGACTTAAAGAAGGATGGAGACAGGATGATGGGGGGAAAAGACTCCCCAGACTCATTACAGGACATAACCTACACAGAAGAGTCATGTCTTCTTACCAGCTTTAGAAATCAGCTGGTGATTTAAAAACTTGCCGGAGAATCATCAAGTCTCCATTCAAGGTACGTGGGGGTCATATCCGGGCACCACCATCAGAATCCAGGGTGAGCCGGGGACCCATTCTTCTAGACCCTTCAGAAAAAGCCATTCAATAGCTTATTCCCACCTGGTGAGCGCATGTTGCCACCCTGACCCAGACATGAGGGTGACCTTCAGGGGCACCAGGCCAAATGCAGAGAAGAAAGGAGCTGAATGAAGGGTAAGCAATACTGATAAACACCTATGGTCAAGTGAAACAGCTTTGGTTTTTCAACATATGATCACCGGTAGGAAAGAATTAGAATCAGGCTGAGTTGAGGGTAAGTAGTGTACTTAGCATCGTGCTAGAGAAAGCATGGATTCCCGCAATGCACCTGAAGAACCCAATGCGTGGGTCCTTCTATGAAAGGACCCTTTCCTCCTCTGGATTTCTATAGCACTTTGGTGAAAAGCCTTAAGACATACATTATATTCTTCCTTGTTTCGTGTTTATTTGCATACTTTTCTTTCCCTTTTCTTATTAGATTGTAAATTCCCTAAGAACAGAAACCGGTTCTCTTCAACTTGTTTACACCCACTCCCCGGGGGGCCGCATCCACCTGGACCTCACTGACCTCGGATGCAGCCAGTGTGATGGCGGCCTGAGCACACCTCCGCTGTGAGAATAGACCCCTGGGGAGAGCCCACATTGCAGACATCCCGTGACACTGAAATGCACCTTCTTGAGCCTGAGGCATTGCTGCTTCTCTGAGAGAAGTGAAAATAAATTGTTTAAATTCAAGAAGATATTTTAGTGAAACAGAGACCAGGTGAAGACAGCCCTCGTGCAATATAAATAGCAGACAACGAAGGACGGAGATGGCATTTTGAAGGAGAAAGACAAGGTCACCGTGCCCTCAGGGCTCATTAGTGGAAATAACACTTCCAGGAAAATAACATCCTTTAAAGATGTTTAGAAGTTTCCTAGGTGATCATGAAATTTCTGGTAGCAGTATGAAGTTTCCAGAATATACAGAGCATGCCATCTGAGAGCAACTTGATTGGCAATTAGGACAACACAGAATCTTGGGGCTAGTCTCCCCTTCTTCAGCCGATAGTTAAAAAAATCAGTGACATGGCGGGGGCTTGATGTTAAATAATGGGCTAAAGCCCTTGATGGCGATAACTAATAATATTGGTGTATGCAGGATTTAATCTTTAACTTGATTTCCTGTGGTGACTAGATGATGAGCAGGAAGACTGGTCATTTATTCTTTGATAGATCCTTTCTGTGGGTATATGAACAATGCAGTAAAGCAGGAGGAATCACAGATTCTACCCTCTTGTGTTCTCCCTCCACCACCACCCCAACAGCAGCCGTGGTGAGGCCAGCAGCCTTCGCGTACAGGTGGTGCTCTTGGTAAGACATGCAGGGAACTGTGATGGCCAACTGCCTCTGTACCTTTACTGTGCAGAGATTATGTCCAAAGCCCACAAAGCAAGGCAAAGACATTCAAAAAACATGAAGTCAAGAGTCAAGCAGACCTGGTTTGATGCCTAGCTCTTCGCCCTACCAGCCTCGTGCAAGTTTCTCAACCTTTCTGAGCCTTAGTCTTACTTATCTGTAAAATGGCAATAATGCTAATAACTCCCTCATGATTGTTGTGAAAATTAAATGAGATTAGGCTTGGTGGAGTGTCTAGTTGCTGATGAGTACTGACAGAAACAATATTAACATTATGTTTATTAATCTCTGCAAAGGCCTTGTAAGTGAACCATCTTTCTTCACAGAGAATGAGCCATTTTTCAGTCATCACTCCAGCCAGGGAAAGAAGAAGGGGCCCTTACTGATGGTGGAAAACCACAGATCAGCTGGGCACATGTACAGATTTCTACCTTCAAGCTTAGAAGACAACTCTTTGATCAAGGCTAGTTAGCACTTTGCAGGGAGCCTTTAAGATCCTACAGAGGAGACACTCCTTAAACTTTTCACATCATTGTATGTTTATGGTTCCAGAGTAACCAAGATCTTTGAAGACTGGTCTTCCATCAGTCATGTTCTTTCCACTGCTCATGGAGAAAGATCTCTTGGTTTGGTTCTGGGATGTGACCATAAAAATAGGGATGGCAGACCCAAAGCAGTGAAGTAATACCCTGCAAGCTGAGTGGGATTTACAAACTTTGCATCATTATTAATGGAAATGGGGTGGCGTGACAGTGGCCATCATTAGGAAACTCTTGGCTTTTCCCGTCCCTGATGAATGGAGTTATACAGCCAAGATTGCCAAGGATACGCTGAAGAGGACAACATGAGGGATGGGCATTTTTTGAGGCTTATAGCCCTCAAAAGGGAGAAGGCATGAAGTTAGTCACTTCAGGTGATTGACAGATGCACATCAGCCTGTATAAACTAGCTTGGCCAGCAGAGTCTCAGTGCCTGGGCCTGACCTAGGCACCAGCCTCATTTGATAGGGCATCATGGACCAAAGTACAATAGTGCTAGATGATAGGGCTCATGACCAAGAGGAAGTGGAAGAATTTTTTTTAAAAAGAGGAATGAAAAAGTTTGCCAGATGCTCAACAAGGAATCTCTCTAAAACAAAAAGTCAAAAAATCATTTTTCTCAGCTATGTATCTGCTATGATCTTCCCATCTTCATTTAGATACCAATTGGTTGACTTTTTTAAAAATGGAGAAATCAGAGTCACAAAGTTATAGAACCCCTTCCTGTGTACGACCTGACTTCATTTCTCTTAAAATTGGGCAAATAATTGCCAAATGTCAGTGTGGAGTCCAGGGCTGGTCAGAATCACCTGGAGAACATTTATAAATTACAGATGCTGTGAGCTTACCCCACATACACCGACCTAGGACTCCAGCGGTGGAGCCCCCAATGTTTTAAGCATTCCTGATGCTTGTGATGGGTAACCAACTTTGGGAACTGCTGGAATAGGCCATTTCCTAGCCCAGCTTTACAGAGCCTGCACCAGAACGTCATCTCCTCATTACTGGTTTTCCTTGGAACTCGCCATCAGCAAGTTGTCCAGCAAGTTCCAAGAAGATAACGTGACGCCAGTAGCCCATTCCTTCTACTTATCCAGGGGTTTTCCTGCTCCTCTGCTGCAAAAAGTCCCTCCTGCCAAAGCGCTAATGCTTTCCACTTAAATTGGTCTTTACCTTGAGCTGTATCTGAACCTCCCTGCTCTCAAAGTGGAATCCAACTTACCCCTTCTCACACTGAAGACTTTACCTGTTGAGAGTCTTGTAAATGCGACATGAGTTTGTCCTTGAAACATAGTGGCTAAAATATGACAGTCCAGCAAAAAATCATGGAACAATAATCACTCTGACAGGTGCCCAGTAAAAGTCCTAATGTACCCATGGATTTTTTGCTTAAAAAAATTAAAAAAGATTGTTTTATTTCAGTTCAGTGTGCGTGTGTGTGTGTGTGTGTGTGTGTGTGCGTGTGTGTGTGTGTGTGTGTGTGTGTGTGTGTGTGTTGTAGGGGCGGAGAGATTTTGAGTCAGATTTAAGCAAAGCAATAAATTAGTCATGTATTCCAAAGGGGAAAAACAATCTGACCCGGTACTTGGAAACTAGGGGAAAGACAAGTTTCTCTTTTATCACTTAGGAAAGATGCCAGGGGTGCGGAGGCAGCAGAGGTGAGGAGGGTGGGAGAGTAGTTTTTCTTTTTTAATCACAGTTTGTAAATGGTATAACATGAATTGCCGTGACTAAACCTCCCTAAATCATATTTTAGAGAAAAAAAAAATCCTTTAACCTCCAGTCTTCCTGTGTGAGGAAGAAAGATGTCATGGAAACCATGCTTGTGCCGAAAGCAAGAGATGGTGAAAATGATAGGACTGTTTCCATGACTCCAAAAGGAGATGTTGTTCTCCATACAGAGATGGTTATCAAGCCTCAGGAACGGTCCCTTGGCTGAGATGCCCTCGACCACTTTGTCCCAGTTACTCTCTGTCAATATTCTACGCAACCTTTAAAGTCAAATTCAAATTTGCCAGCTTTGGGACTTCCCTAGTGGCCCAGTGGATAAGACTCCACGCTCCCAAGGCAGGGGGCCCGGCTTCAATCCCTGGTCAGGGAACTAGATCCCACATGCATACCGCAACGAACAGTTCACATGCCGCAACTAAGGAGCCCGCCTGCCACAACTAAGACCCAGCACAACCAAATAAATAAAAATAAGTATTTTTTTTTAATAAAAAAAAAAAAATTGCCAGCTTCCCCAGAAGCGTCCTCCCCCTTCGGTTAGAGGAGGTCTTCCTTCCCCTGAACGTTAGTTCTTCAGACCTTGATCTGGAGCAATGGTTCTCAACGGGGCGGTGACTGTGTCTCAGGGGACTTGTGACAATGTCTGGATTCATTTTTTAATTCAAGTATAGTTAATTTACAGTGCTGCGTTAGTTTCTAGTGTACAGCAAAATGATTCAGTTATACATATATGTAGTCTTTTTCATATTCTCTCTCTTCTGTTATAGGTTATTACAAGATGGTGATAATAGTTCCCTGTGCTATACAGTAGGTCCTTGTTGGTTATCTAGTTTATATCTAGTAGTGTGTATCTGTTAATCCCAAACTCCTAATTTATCCTCCCCCCCCCCTTTCCCCTTTGGTAACCATAAGTTTGTTTTCTATGTCTGTGAGTCTGTTTCTGTTTTGTAAATAAGTTCATTTGTATCATATTTTAGTTTCCACATATAAGTGATATCATATGATATTTCTCTTTCTCTGTCTGACTTACTTCATTTATTATGAAAATGTCTAGGTCCATCCATGTTGCTGCAAATGGCATTATTTCATTCTTTTAAACAGTTGAGTAATATTCCATTGTATATATGTGCCACATTTTCTTTATCCATTCATCTGTTGATGGACATTTCGGTTGCTTTCATGTCATGGCTATTGCAAATAGTGCTTCTATGAGAAAACTCTAATTCAAAAAGACACAAGCACCCCAACGGACATATTTTTGATGGTCACGGCCAGGAGGGAGGTGCTACTGGCAACCACTGGGGAGAGGCCAGGGGGCTGCAAAACATCCTACAATGCACAGGACAGCCCCACAGCGAACGGCTTTCAGCCCCAAACATCAGCAGCACTGAGGCCAAGAAAGCCTCCCTGCTTGAGGGTGACTCGCGTGCTGGCCCAGCAGCGGCATCTGACACAGCTGAGCTCTCTTTCCTCTTGACCTTCCTCCTACTTGGCTTCGAGGACATCACACTTTTTGGGTTTCCTCCAACCTCGCTGGTCCCTCCTTAACTCCCCAACCTCTAAACATTGGTGTGTGCCAGGCTCGGTCCTTGGACTTCATCTCTCCACCATTCTCACTTCAGTCCATGCCTTTAAATATCTTCAGACCTACCGAGACCCGACTTTGCATCTCAGTCCAGACTCCCCTCTGAATTCCAGGTTCGTGGATGTTAAACATCTCCACGTGGACATCTCCAGGGCATCTCAAACTCAGCACATCCAAAAGTGAGCTCCTGATCTTTCCCCAAAAAAACCTGCTCCTCCAACTAACCTCAGTTCATATGGAAATTTCATCTGCTCAGTTGCTCAGGAAAATAACCTCACAGTCATCTCTGAGTCCTCTCTTTCTCTCAAACACTCCTTCAACCTACCATCAAATCCTACTGACTCAAAATATATCCAAAATCAATTATCACCCTGGCCCAAGCCACCATCACGTCTCGACCTAGAGCATCACACTCGTCTCCTAACGGGTCTCCCTGCTCCTACCTCTGTCCCCTTCTCAATTCGGGAGCCAGGGTGATCCTTTTAAAATATGAATCGGGGCTTCCCTGGTGGCTCAGTGGTTGAGAGTCTGCCTGCCGATGCAGGGGACAAGGGTTCGTGCCCTGGTCTGGGAAGATCCCACATGCCGCGGAGCGGCTGGGCCCGTGAGCCATGGCCGCTGAGCCTGTGCGTCCGGAGCCTGTGCTCCGCAGCGGGAGAGGCCACAACAGTGAGAGGCCCGCGTACAGCAAAATAAAAAAAAAAAAAAAAAGAATCAGATCATGTCACTTCTATATTCAGAATCTTCAATGGCTCCAATCCATGCCAAGATAAAAGCCAAAGTTCGTATAATTCTTACATGTTTTCACACGATCCAACTGTTACAAAATCCCCTACCTACCCCCAGCAGCGTCTCTCTGACTCATATCTTACTGATCTTCCTCCTTGCCTCTGCAACCACACTGGCCAGCCAAATACATTCCCACTTCAGGACCTTTGCCTTTGCTGTGCCCTCTGCCTAGAATGCTCTTCCCCTAAAATCCCCACGGCTTGCCCCATCAATCTTTCAGGACTTACCGAAATGTCACCGTCTCAGAGAGGTCACATGATTTTAAATTGTAGCCCTCCACCTCCCCTCGTCGGTTTTAATACTTTTCCCATAGTGCATATCACCATATTTTTCTTATCTAACTTGTCTAATCCTCCCAATAGGATGCAAGCTCTCTACAGGCTGGGGATCTTTTTTCATTGCTGTCTGCACAGCACCCCGAGTAGTGCTGTCTGCAGTAAATGCCCAGTGTGACAAAGGAACGAATCCCCAGTTAGACTTCAAGATTCTCTGGAAACGTGAGATGCTTTGCATCATCCCCACCCAGCATCTTGCCCATGTCTCTTTTTGCTTCTCCCTGACATTAATCCCTCGTATAGGCAGGCACCGTACAAGGAGCTCTTGTACACATTCGTAATTTCATTTACTTTATTAGGAACTCGATCCATTTCTAATTGAATATTCAATCTGAATGCTTAAAACGTCGAAAGGTATCTTCGCCACAGTGAAGGCTTCATCGTGCCTTCTAACCATTTTATCAATCTACCAGGAGTCTGGCTGAGACTACAGATCATGCCTCAGAGGAGAGACTGAGAGCGGAGTTCCTGCACCATCTTGTTGACGGACTCGGAACTACACCTCCGAACCGGTCTTCCTGTGTCCCAGCGTGTGTGAAATGCTGCTTCTGTTTACTGCTCTCCTCTCCACCCCCAAAGCAATAAAACTCCTCCTTCTCCTCACCTTCCTGACGTCCCAAACTCCTCCATGACTGGGAGTGCTTTAGATTGGTGATCTCACTCTTTCAGGAAAGAAATCAATTTCCTCCTGGCCCAAAAAGGAGAGAACTGAGGGTGCTTGAGGTTTTGACTTCTCCCAAACTGTTCTTCTACTTAGCAGCTTCACCCAATTCTAGTCCTTAAGTCAGGAAATACTGCAGGTAATGTCAATGTTTCATATCCAAAGCTGCTCTCCTACGAGGCACGCTTTCCTTGTCATCGTGGAAGGCCATCTCAGCCCCAGTTTCCAAAATTCAGCACCCACCAGCCTGTTGGGAGTTCTATAATACGCTTTTATTTCACTATCAGAACTCAGGCTTTAGATGTAAATCATCCTGGGAGAAGTGCAGCTTGATTTCCAATCATACCAACTTAAATGTCCGATAGACAACCTACAGGCAGGTATTAAAGAGTGAGGACAGAGAAGGAAGGTCACTTGTCACCCAGAAGACAAAGTCTAAAGGTAGACAGCAAGGGGCAGAGCCTGTGACAAAGAAAGGTCCACAGAGCCCCCAAATTCAACTTCACACACCCTACTCTTTGCTTTATGTTCAGCCTACCTACACACAGAGTGATCTCACTACTTCCAACCTTTGTGTTTGGGACTAGGCAGGGGAAAGGGGGCAGATCAATCTTCATTTCTGAAAATTCGACATTAAAATAATTTATAAAGCAATTCTATTACTCTCAAGAACCACAAACTACAAATTAACTACAGTCACCAAAGTCTGAGAAAAGGCTAGGGACACAGATGGGTGGTTTGTAATTAGTACATGAGTTGCTTGAAAGGAGCTGGCACTTCTGAAACATGAGAAGCCTCTCGAATCACTTTAGCCAAGATGCAGGGGTTGGTTTGTTTCTGTGAGATCTGTAAAGAAAACGAAAGAGTGTGGAGTCTTAAGTAAATGTAAACTAAGGAGAAGGGAAGAGAATATACATTTATGGACAGCCTATTTATGGCAAGCTCTATACATATCACACACTTATTTATCTAAATTAATAACTCTCTTTAAAGGCCAGCTATGTGACCTTGGGCTAGTAAGGTAACCTCTCCAAGCCTCATTTTCCTCATCTGTAAAATGATACTGATGCTGTGGAAAATTGTGATGATTCCTTAAAGCCTTAAGCATAGAATTACCCTATGGTCCCACAATGCTAATTCTGGGGGTACACCCCAAAGAAATGAAAGCAGGAACTCAGATATTTCTACACCAATATTCAAAGCAGCATTAGTCACCATAAACAAAAGATGGGAACAACCCAAATACCCATAAACAGATGAATGAATAAACAAAATGTGGTCTGTAAGTACAGTGGATCCAGCTTTTTAAAGGAATGAAATTCTGACACGTTACAACATGGATGACCCTTGAAAGCACTACACTGAGCGAAAAGAGACGAACACAAAAGGACAAATATTGTACTATTACAATATTTGTAATTTACTAATTTGTAAATTAGTCTATTTAAATGAGGTACCTAGAATAGGCAAATTCAATTCATAGAGACAAAAAGTTGAACAGTGTTTACTAGAAGGGGAGGAGGGAGAAATGGGGAATTAGTATTAATGGGCACAGTTTCAGTTTGGGATAATGAAAAACTTCTGTAAATGGAAGGTGGTAATAGTTGCGCAACATTGTGAATGTGTGAATTGCACACTTAAAAATGGTTAAAATGGTAAATTTAATATTATTTTACCACAATAGTAAATAGATAGAAAGATAGAAAGCAAGAAGATGGTGCTGAGTTACTATTCAAAGTCATGTCTTTCTTAGTCCCCAAAAATCAATGTTCTTTCTTATATTGTCTAATTCCAAATGGGTTGGATTATGGATTTGTTAAATTTTATTCTGTGCAAATAAAATTTTATTCTGTGTTGAATACATGTTGTGAATTAATTGGGGTGGTTTTATTAATTACTGAAGCACAAAAAGAAAAAACATCCTAATGAATTTTTCCAAGTACACAATACATGAATCTTCCAGCTTTCCTCCTGAGCTGGACCAGTCATCTCCCCTGGGAGACCCCAGCAGGGCACCAATTTCTCTTCTATAGTTCGATGAGAAAAGTCTCCATGATGTATATATATATATATATATATATATATATTTTTTTTTTTTTTTGGCTGCGTTGGGTCTTCGTTGTAGTGCGTGGGCTCCTCATTGCGGTGGCTTCTCTTGCTGCAGAGCAGGGGCTCTAGGTGCGCGGGCTTCAGTAGTTGCAGCACACGGGCTCAGTAGTTGCGGTGCATAGCTCAGTAGTTGTGGCTCGCGGGCTTAGTTGCTCTGCGGCATGTGGGATCTTCCCAGACCAGGGATCGAACCTGTGTCCCCTGCACTGGCAGGCGGATTCTCATCCACTGCGCCACCAGGGAAACCCCCATGATGTACTTTTCTTCCACGTACGATGTAGAAGAATGACTTTTTTTCCTCCAATATTAATTGAGATGGAACATTCCAAGACCAAGAAAATGTCATGCATTCGATGATGAGTAAGCTGGACATTATGGGAATGACAGTTACAGGACACAGCTATTTGCCAAAAATATGACCTATGGGATTTAAGGACCATGTCATGCTGCTCCGCTTGATGATTTTTACTTGGATAAGATGAGAGTACCAATTTGGTTTTCTTTTGAGGGGAAAAATGTCCAGCGTATACTAGGGTATGTGGGGAGGGGGGGCATGGATGTGTGCACGCCCACGTTCAGAGCCGTGGGGAAGGAGGGAAAGGCGGCCCCCAACTCAGAGAACTCTGGCACTTACAAGAGGAAATAATCTACTCTTCCTAGTGAGCCAAAACAAGCAAGAGATAAGGGATAAAATGCCCAGGTTATGCTTTTCCCTGGAAGGAAAGTAAGCCAAGAGGACTATCACTTTGAAGACGAGTTATAGAATATGAATCTCTCCACCTAGGGTACTCACCATATTTTCTCATCTCTTTCAAATCCTGCAGAAGTGCATAGTCAAGACAAAAAATAGAAAAGGCCATAAAATGGAGATGCAAATGGCTCTCCAGATGTGAGTTCATCTTAGGAGAAATCGCACTTGTGAGGACAGATAAAAACATGAAACAGGAAGTAAAGTGGTGAAGCTTAAATGTTAAAGCTCGATTGAGAAACATCAATTGAGCACCCACATAGAAGAAATTGAGCTAGACTTCATGAAATAAAGAATAAACATGATCCCCAACAATCCAGTCTCATAAGCAGAAAACTTTCTTGATTTGAATAGTTAATTAAATAAGTAGTATAGAAAGTTCTAGATGGAAAGTTGAATATGTTTAACTCCTTCCCACTCCTGAGTTCATATTAAAATGGTAGCCAGAAAATTTAAGTGGACATAAATCCAACAACAGCAAAGAAAATTAGAGAGAGGAGGTGGTTAATGAAAATTCAACACATGTCTGGAAGATAGAGGATGGCTGAAGGCATGTTAAAATGAAAATAAGAGGAAATCACAGCCTGGAGTGAAGGGAATTCACACAGCCTGTGTGGAAGGGAATACATTCCAGAAAAGAAACTTGTCTATTCTGCCAAACCCTGGTGAGTTTCAGAACTCAGAAACAACAGGAATGATGAATACAGTGAAATGAAGTTGTGAACAAGAAGCAGCTGCATTGCCCCACTGCACTCACTTTAAACACCTGGAAGCCAGACAGCATCCACACCCACCCAGTTCTCCAGTGTAATCATCAGAGAGTTCTCCTCAAAACAAATCAAACGGCCCCACTGGAAACATCTCTGCATTCTGGCATTCAGGATGCTCTCAAACTCCAAAGCCCTCCAGTTGAAAGGTCCTGCCCACATACAGGACATTTTTATTGCCTCACACTTTAATTTGAATGAACGCAAGTATGACCAGCCATTCAGCATAGAGACCTTTATTTTTTTAATGACTCCAACAAATTTAAAGAAAAATGAGTTGTAGATGAGAACTCAAAAAAAGAAAACTCTAATCAGTAATTGCACCATAAAATAAAAATAGGATGCTAAAGAAAGTAAGGAAAATTGTGACAAAAATAAGAACTATTGAAAAAATTTTAACGACTACAAACAGAAAAATTCATCACAAGAATTGGAAAATAAAACCAAGATGATGTCCCAAAAATCAGGTCCAAAACACAAGAGATAAAAAAAGATGATAGAAAAGATAACAGACCTAGAAGACCAATCCATGGATCCAATATCAGACTAACAAGACTTCTAGAAAAAGAGAAACAGAGAACACAGGAGAAGAAGAAATTATCAAAGAAATGATACAAGACAGTGAGAAGTCAGAGGTGTGACTGATCACTAAGGGTTCAGCTAGTAAGGAAAGCTGTCACAAAGGAGGGGAGTTTTCAGGTCAGCCTGGAAGGATGTGAAGGATTCTGACTAATGGAGAAGTAGAGAGTGCCAGTTACAAAGCCCTGTGAGTAAGAGTTTAGACCAGGAAAGAGGATGGTTTGTGCCCATGGAAACTGCACAGATTCAGATTCAACAACCATTTCTCTAGCATCAGCAGCCCCAGGTACTAGTCTAAGCCCATTATACTGTAGCCAGTGGAATCATCACAACCAGTTCACAGCTTTCATTTATGGATCAGAACACTTAGCCTGGGAGAGAGAAGTGATGTACAGTCAGCCCTTTGTATCCATGGGTCCCACATCCACAGATTCAACCAACTACCAATGGAAAATATTCGAAAAAAAAAATTCCAGAAAGCTCCAAAGGTGAAAACTTGAATCTGCTATGTGCCAGCAACTGTATTAGGTATTATAAGTAATCAAGAGATGACGAAGCATACAGGAGGATGTGCATAGGTTATATGAAAACTCCACGCCATTTTATACAAGGGACTTGAACATCCGCGGATTTTGATATCTGAGGGGCTCTTGGAACCAATCCCCAAAGATACTGAGGGACAACTGTATCACACAGCTGGTTGGTGTTA
Organism: Physeter macrocephalus; assembly: GCF_002837175.3. NCBI lineage: Eukaryota > Metazoa > Chordata > Mammalia > Artiodactyla > Physeteridae > Physeter > Physeter macrocephalus. The sequence continues at coordinate 123,925,411 of NC_041215.1, read as the reverse complement.
GAGTAGAATTCACCCACGATATCCTCAGGCCCCAAGTCCATCATTCCTTCATTCAACTGGGGCTGACACATGCTACAACATGGATGAACCTTGAAAACATCATGCTAAGTAAAAGAAGCCAGTCCCAAAGCACCGCATACTGTATGATTGTATTTACAGAAAATGTCCAGAATAGGGAAATCCATAGAGACAGAAAGTACAGTACTAGTGTTTGCCTAGGCCTGGGAATATACGGTAATGGAAGGTCACTGCTAATAGATATGTAGTTTCTTTTTGGGGTGATGGAAATATTCTTAAAATTGGATTGTGGCAATGTTTGCACTACACTGTGAATATATTAAAAAGCATGAATTTTATACTTGAGATGGGTAAATTGTATGGTATGTGAATTATATCTCAATAAGACTTTCTTCTTAAGGCATAATTAGATTTATGTTTTGGAAAGATCAACCTGGTAGCAGCATGGGAAAAATCAGGAATATAGAAAATGAACACAGAAAGACCAGTGAGTAGGCTGTTTTCACAATCGAGGTGGGTGTTGATGACTGTGAATATATTAAAAAGCATGAATTTTTACTTGAGATGGGTAAATTGTATGGTATGTGAATTATATCTCAATAAGACTTTCTTTTTAAGGCATAATTAGATTTATGTTTTGGAAAGATCAACCTGGTAGCAGCATGGGAAAAATCAGGAATATAGAAAATGAACACAGAAAGACCAGTGAGTAGGCTGTTTTCACAATCGAGGTGGGTGTTGATGACAGACTGCACTACAGTGGTGGTGGTGGTAGAGGTGGAGACACGGACCATTCAAGAGAGATTCAGAAGGCATGATACACAGGAGCTGGTGCCTGGTTGGCTACCGGAAATAAGTGCAAGGGAGGAGTCCAAGATGGCACCCAGGTCGTAGCTAGATGGATAAATGATTGCATTCACTAAGACAGAGCATGCTGAAAGGACCAAGCTTGCTTTTACGGACAGGATTATTACGCAGTTAATTTAGAGGCGCTTTGGGACATCTAAGTAGAGATGTTCGGCAAACAGAGACACCGGATTGGCACTCAGAGAAGACAGAGCTGGAGACAGCAATGCGTGGGTTACCAGCGTGTTTTGGCTATGAAGCTTTGGGCTTGAAAGAGATCACCTGGGGAGAGAAGAGGGCTTGGGGCTGAACCTGATGAACCCTTTCTGTTTAAAGGGCTGGCTAGAGGAGGATTCACCCACACAGGAGAAGCCAGAGACCTGGAAATGTTAAGGGGAATGGTGCCAGAGGGGTGTCGTGCTTCACAGAGTCTATATTATATTTGTCAACAGTTCCTTTTTTATTCATTCGCTTTATCCCCGTTCTCCTTTTTGTTTGTGCTCTTATAACGTGCACTGCTTTGTGGAGTGAGCATGTTACACCATCTCACGCTGGGCTTTTCACTCTGCATATTCACAAGCTCCATTTTGTCCATAGCTTCTAACTGCCTCTGTTGCTCAATTAAATACTTTTAAACAGAGGAATTTAAATAACTGCATAATAGTCCATCATAGGATTGTTCCTTCATTTTAATCTATGTCCCTGGTGTTGGGTACAAGATTTCTTCCTTGCACCTGTCCCTCCTCAGTCTTTAGACAGACCTAGTTTGTGTGTATCTCTGCTGTGTGACCATGTCCAGTTTACTTAATGTCTCTGAGCCTCAATTTTTCTCAACCTAAGGATTGTGTACTACATGGAACACTGGTGTGTGAAATACCCAAACAAGGGTGAAGGGATTGCTGGGGACAAAGCTCCCAGTTACAGCAAAGATTCATATTCTACATAGCTCTGCACTTCCTGGTGTGAGGCTCTCAGTCCACAGTTCCCATGAGGCACATCTCCTTGGCAACTTTTGCGAACAAATGCATGAAGCGGGGCAGAGAGGAGAGGTCTAGGGCTGCACAGGAGCACAGCACGCGGTCACTTAGTGGAGGTGCAAGACGCACTTACATCTCACCAGCGCTCTGCTCAACAGCAGCAAACCACCCCAGTGTTGCCGAAACCTGAAGGAGGGCCATGGGAAGATGACGTTGCAACCACGTGAGTCAGCAGAAGCCACGGAAACAAACCCACCCACCGCCACCACCATTTCCCCAAGCAGAGGTGGGTATAGTGGGGAGGTCTGTGCTGACCATGGGCCCAGAGAAGGCTGCCCTTAGTACCCAAGGACATGCCAGCTCTCTTCCGTCCCACAGAATCTCCCCATCAAGGTGAACGAGCCCCATGGAAAGTCTGGGGGGAGGTGAGAGGGACCCTGCTGGGGACAGTAGGTGTCTGTGTCCCCATACCGAAAAGCTCTGGGTGAAGTCGCCAGGGGAGAGGCTGCAGATATCTGAGGTCCCCCCGAGGGAGCCAGCGTCTGAAGCTACCAGGGTTTAGAGAACCAGCTAGACTTTTAGCACTGATGCCAGACACCACAGCTCGTGCCAACAGAGACGGAAATCCCAGAAGGTCCACAGTGCAAGTTCTGACCCCCTCCTTGAGAAAGTATTTTAAAGTCCAGGATGGGGGCAGGAGGGAGCAAAAGAAGCCCCCAGAGTGGCTGTAAACAGGCATGAGGCATCTTTACGAGGTTAGGAAAAAGCTCTATAACTGGACTGTGGTGATGGTTGCCCAACTCTATAAATTGACTAAATATCACTGAAGTATACATTTAAAGTGGGTAAATTTTATGGCATATAAAGTATACCTCAATAAAGTTTAAAAAAAAAGAAGAAGAAAAAGGAAACCAATGGATGGAAAATTTAAATGGAAAATGTGGCTATCATTATCAAATTCAAACCAAAATAGAAATTACTAGAATGACCTGCATGTCAGGAACAGGATAACTAGGACATCCACTCTAAACCGAAGTTAACAACACTCCATTCTAAGGATATAGCAGTCTTCCTGTTTTCATACAGTCAGTGTGTTGATTTATACCTCGTCTACCTAAAGCGTCTGGCGCAGTGTGGGGCACTCAGTAAGCCATCAGCTGAGTGGTTGTCACTTCACTGACTGCTCAGGAAAGATGTCAGCGCCACTCCTGGACACCGGGGCAGGCCTGGAGAAGCAAGGGTGGGAGACGACGTGGGCAGAATATGGTTAGCATCTTGGGCCAACAAGGCAGGGGTGAGAGGTGTGGAGCTATTACAGCCAGTCAACAGGTCAGGACCAGCAGGAGAGCTCGGAAAGGCCTGGCAGCATTAACCAAGAGAGTCTGGAGTCTAGGGTCCACCAAGCTAGTTTGCAATGTGTGTCAGACTGACTCAGTGCCTACCCAGCTCTGTCACTTACTCATGTAACTGCTGTTAAGTCTCAGCTTCCTCATCTGTAAAGCAAGATGAATAAGGACACCCGTTTTTGTGGCTCTGTCATGGGGATTAACACACATCAACTACTTGGCTAATTCTCAGTGTTAACTATAATAGTAATAATTATCATTACATTATTATTATTCCAGAACCCACAAGCATGAGAATTGTGAGTGTCTCACAGAGCACGGCTGTTCAAGAGGTTTTTCCAATAAAACTGAAATTATTTTTTCTGTATCTTTAAAGCAAAAAAAAAAAAAAAAAAAAAAAAGACAGGACTTGGGGGAGAATAGAGAGACCGATCATAAAATTCAAAAAGGAATTCTTGTTACCAACACTGCAATCCCAGAACCACCCTTTTCTTCACGTATCCATAATCAGTTTCAACATCAAGGGTTCCAGAACCCACAAGCATGAGAATTGTGAGTGTCTCACAGAGCACGGCTGTTCAAGAGGTTTTTCCAATAAAACTGAAATTATTTTTTCTGTATCTTTAAAGCAAAAAAAAAAAAAAAAAAAAAAAAAGACAGGACTTGGGGGAGAATAGAGAGACCGATCATAAAATTCAAAAAGGAATTCTTGTTACCAACACTGCAATCCCAGAACCACCCTTTTCTTCACGTATCCATAATCAGTTTCAACATCAAGGGCATGGAGATGACCAGTGGTCGTGGGTGTCTTGCTACGGTGAGTCCGCATCCATCATCCCCTCTACCTCTGGAAATAGCCTTTCCTGCCGCTGCTCAGAGTGCCCTGAGTCTGAGAGAGGCTCTGTGTCCACGCCACTTTGGGAAGATGGGAAGTGGCAGGTGGCGAACATTCAGCATGTGTGTTGGACAGTGTCACGGGGCTGCTGATTCATGGTAGGAGAACAGGTGGTAGACGGTGGCAGACAGCAACGTCAGTTATCCCCACACAGCCCCTGCTGCTTCCTGTAAATGCTGCGGAGGAGGAAAGGCAAGATACACGACAGCAAGGCTGCCTAAGTTCTACAGAAAATACCTGCGTGAGCCTCTCCTTGATTAATGGAACTGGATTCGGTTTTACGTTACTCATTACTAGTGTGTTCCTGGGAAACAGCAGAACAAAACAACTCCACAAAGGGCTCAAAAGGCATATGAAATTATGAGTTGTTATCGGGGAAAAAAGAAGGGAGAGAGAGAGGGAGGGAGGGAGGAAATATAGGACCAAAAAAACCTAACCTGACACGGTGTCCATGGCGGCTCACAGAGCTGGGCCTGCCAGGGTCACGTTGCTCACCATCTTTCCCCTTGTTCCCTGCATTTCAGCCTGAATTAAAGGCTAACTGATGAAAGCAAAACTGTAGCAAACACTTATTCAGAATCTTTCAGGAGAAAGTCATATTACACTAGACTAGGAGGATACAAAGAATCACTAAAGGACTCACAATCTCTGGAACTGAAATTTACCGGAGGAGTTAGGATATATACATTCAAAACAAAATACCAATTGGATAGCTTGCAAAAATTCTAAGGTTTGATCTAGCCAGTCCACTATCAGGGAGCTATCCTACAGATGAGTTTCCACTTAGGCACAAAAATGTCAGTAAGGGCTGTCTGTTGTCACACTGATCCTAGTAGTAAAATTTGCAACAACCTAAATGCCCAGCAATAAAAGAATGATTAAATACATTCTACAATACATCCATGCTATGGAATACTATGAAGCCATTAAAAAGATCACATTATTAATTAGGTAAACCTATGCATACTGACCTAGGAAGATGCCCAGTGTACCCTCAATGAAAAAAAGGCAAGTTCCAGAACACACACCATGGTCCATTTATGTTCTGTACTAGTTTGCTAGGGCTGCTAAAACAAACACCACAGACTGGGGGGCTTAAACAACTAAAATCTACTTTCTCGCAATTCCAGAGGCTGGACATCTGAGGTCAAGGTGTTGGCAGGGTTGTTTCTTCTAAAGCCTCTCTCCTTGGCTTGTCTCAAGTTCTTCCCTCTGTGTGTGTCTGTGACCTAATCTCTCCTTATAAGGACACCAACCATACTGGATTAAGGCCCACTCTAAAGGCCTCATTTTAATTACCTCATTAAAGGCCCAGTCTCCAGTCACATTCTGAGGTACTGGGCGTTAGGGCTTCAACACATGAACTGAGGGGAAGGATATAATTCAGCCTTTAATATGCTCTTTAAAAATTCTGTGTAGGGCTTCCCTGGTGGCGCAGTGGTTGAGAATCTGCCTGCCGATGCAGGGGACACGGGTTCGTGCCCCGGTCCGGGAAGATCCCACATGCCGCAGAGCGGCTGGGCCCGTGAGCCATGGCCGCTGAGCCTGTGCGTCCGGAGCCCGCGCCCCGCAACGGGAGAGGCCACAACAGTGAGAGGCCCGCATACCGAAGAAGAAAAAAAAAAAAAAAAAAAAAAAAAAACCCTCTGTGTAGATGGGGAATTTTTATTTTCAGTTTATATTTCTGAATTGCTAGAAATTTTATAATGAGCATAAATTCATCTATTATGTTAAATCAGCAATTCTTTAAAAACTATTATGATATTTTTGCAATGTTTTATGTCTGGAATTACTTTCAAATGAAACTTTTTTAAAAAGTGTATCACAGTAGGGATGGAGCCACAGGCCTGGTCTTTATAGGACTGGCAATAACCATCCCACAGGGGTGGCCGCTGGCCTGGGGGCAGAGAGGAAACAAGCCAAGAACACACCAGTGCCATAAAACAGAATCAGAATATCAGCCAAAGACAAAACCAAAGAGCAGAGGAGAACTTTTGCCTTTCAGGAAAAACATCGGAGGAAAGTACCACCTCTCTGATCTTCCATTTCTTGTGGGAGCTGCTTTTAAAGATGAGCAAACTACCTACACTTATTTAAATGGATGATCTGAAAAACAATATACCATCTGAACTGATAATGATAAAGTTCTACATTAGAGGGGAAGGAGAAGAATGTAACAAATCTATTGGATATACATGAAGGGTTTAAAAAGGTCTGCTTGGAGGACAAAAGTTCCACAGTATTTGGTTATGGTAAAATTCAAATAAAGTAATGAAACAGTAAATAAGAGGGGAAAATCAAACTAAGTATATGAAAATAAAGATATTCAGAACAGGGAAGGAATTACCAAGGGAAAAAATGTTTAATGTAAGAGTAGAAGACTGGGGCAGGTACTCACATATCACATTATAAAGACAGAACAAACAGAACAAGACTGATAAGCAAGAGTAAAATTGAAGGAAGTTTTCAAAAAATATACAAATTCAGCTACGGGCTGAATTGTGTCTCCCCCAACCTCCAAAAAAAAAAAAAGATATATCGTAGTCCTAGCTCCTAAATCTCAGAATGTGACCTTATTTGGAGATACTCATTGCAGATGGTCCGGTTAAAATGAGGTCATTAGGGTGCGCCTTAACCCAATCATGACCAAGTCCTTATAAAAAGGGGAAATTTAGACACAGGGATATTTGCAAAGGGAAGATGAAGACATGGAGAGAATGCCATGTGAAGACAGAGAATTGGAGAGATGCATCTACCCACCAAGGAATACCAAAGATCATGCAAACCTCCAAAAGCAACGAAGAGGCAAGGAAGGATTCTCCTAGAGGTCTCAGAGGGAGCCCGGCCCAGCCAATACCTCGATTTCGGGCTTCTAGCCCCCAGAAACGTGAGAGAATAGATTCCTCTTGTTTAAATCACCCAATCTGTGGTACTATTTTATGACAGCCCTAGGAAACTAATATAAATAAGAGGTTAGAAAATATAAGGGTTTCTGGTTCTTTACCAAAACATGAAACAATTTCAAGCTTTTTTTTTCTTAAAAATTATTAATTTTGCCAGAGTAAGAAAAATAAAAAAGCTTTAAACTAGTTGTTCTTATAAGCTTGGATTTTTATGACAGCAGTAAGGAATGCCATTGTAAAAAGCTTTTAATAAAGTATGAAGAGAAAAATAAGTCAGCCACCCTTCCTAAACCAACACCATGTTAGCACATTTTCTTCCAGGCTCTTCTCTATGCAATAAATACACACCACACACACACATTTATACATGCATACAAACACACACACAGATTTATGACCAGAAGAGCCTGCTGAATTTTTATTCCCACTTTCTTCCCCCCCAAATGATGCAAAATATGAAATAATCTTCATGATAAAAGAAGTTGCAGTGACACTTTTCTTGCCTATATAACCAATCAAATGAATGTTATATAATATCAGCTGTTTGGGTATTACTGTAAACAACGTCACAGTGAAGGTCGTTGTGCGGGAACTCTCAATCCACATCTCGGGTATTTTCTAGAAGACTCCTAGAAGTGGAATTAATGGGCAAAAAACATAAGAACATTTTCAGCCTCTGCTGCATCTTGCTTTCCAAAGATGAGCTACTGATCAAGCGAACAGATTTAAATCAGATTCCGGTGGCTACTTGTGACCGTGGCTGTAGAACAGCTGTCTTTCCTCCATTTGTGGGCACTTTTTTCTTTTTACTCCCTGAGGTTTTGCCACACTCCTCTTGAGGCAGAAATCATTGGAACCCAGACAGGTAGGTAAGCGATACTGTTGTCAGCACTGCAGCTGAGCAGAGGGCTATTTTGCAGGGCAGGCCAAGCACGTAGCAGAGGAGGGGAATGTGCCCCGGCTCACCTGGAGGTGCGGGGGAGGGGGCGGGAGGCCCGAGGTGGGACTGGGCGTCTCAGGACCAAGAGGCCCAGCTCTCAGCACCCACACAGGGGGCTTCCAGGGCACACACTGCTGGGCTGTTAGGTCTGGTATTTTATACATCAGCACCTTCTCGCCCTTCTTCCTTTCCAGCCCAGCCTGAACCACCACCAAATGGGAGAAGCTGCCCCTGAATGAATCCCACCAAAGTGAACAGTATTCAAAGGCATCAGTAAAGAAGGGCACTGATGCGGAAGGGTTTGCTGAAGAGTGTTTCGAGAAGTCCGAACTGACTAGAAAAATGCACATAACATTAAATGCGGACACACATATCCGTCGTTATAATTTCAACACTTTAATCAGCTCAGAAAAGTTAAGGAACACCTACTCATTCCCATGTCAAGGCCCTGGGGTGAAAGGTGGTTTCTAAACAGACATGCCCTTGTAGCCTGCGTGCCTCCACGTGGGCCGATGAGAAGGGAATCTTGAGACAGGAGTGCTGGAGGGGAATCAGATTGAAGGTAACGTATTTTCATTACTTAAAATCAGGTAACACAGGTACATAGCCTGCTGTTTTTACACGGATATGTCCGAAGAATCTTTCCATGACAACAGAGACCTACCTATCTCATCCTAAAATTACAGGTGTATTGGATATGGCAGAAATATTAAGCTACCTATGTTTAATAATCTGAGCAAAGTTAATGACAGAAATTAGGCACAACAATCTTTTGAAACTGATTCAAACCAAACAAACACTGAAGCTGCCATATGTTTTGTTACAGTTACAAGACTACATACAGAGACCGACTTTTAAAGAAGTTCACATTAGTATAAAGGTTCACACACCCGGTCTTGTCAGAAACCAACATGAACAGCAGCTGAAGGCAGGGAGGGGTCGGTTTCGGAGACAGGACGCTTCCTTCCATGACGCCACGACTCCGTGCGGGCACAAAATTTGGATGTTTCATTGCTGCCACCTTGCCTTTGCCCCACAAATTTTAATGCCAAATTCTGATTTATCATCTCTATTCAAGACTTCAAGCTATGTGAATGTTCTATGCACAGAAAGCCTCTTATCACCACTGACTTGGCGGACAGTGTGGCTCCCGTGCCATCAAAGCCCAAGGGAGGGAGGGACTCAGGGGGCTCAGGGCAAGTGAGGACAGAACGCTAGCAAAGCAAGCACATCAGGAACAGAGCTTCTCCAGTAAAGTCTCCCTTCAAGGGGATTGCTAGGCCGAGAAAGACAATTCTCCTAACTCCTTTTTCAATGAGTATTTCAGGAATGTCAAATTAAGTTTGACTTTTATGGAGCGAGCTTTTCTTTCTTTGGAAAAACAAAATACTGAGTTTTCATATCAGAAACTTTAGAGATCATGGATATCAAATCCATTACTTAAAAACAAAGTAGTATTAAAAAGCAGCTAACACTTACAGTTTTGTTCTGTCGTCAGTAAGAACTCTCTAATGACGTTTAAGCTAAGAAATACCAACAGGGGGAGTGGGGATTCGGGGGGAGGCGGGGGAGGTGGCCACCAATCTACCTGATGTAAACTGCTAGACACTTACAGGAGAGATTCAAGAACTCTTCATGTAGCTTACTTCTGGGAAACAACAGTTCTCAGAAGACATCCTTTTAGAATCTATAGTCTCTTTTCAGATGTGTGTATTAATTAGATTTAGCCATTTACTGTGAAATTCCTGAAAGTTTCCCTCCAAGTATCTTCTGGTTAAACCAGTATTTTTCTTATAATCAAATTACAGTTGTTGGGTGGTTTTTTTTTTTTTGCCCCCCAAATCAACCAACTTTTTCTTTTTTGAAAGGATAACATTAAAACGTACTATTTTTCAAGTCACTAAAGATGGGTTGGATTAGAAAGTAATTGGAAAGGGGATTCTACTTATTTAATTTCATATTCTGCTGTGGCATCTGACACCTGGCATCTGGTATTTTAGGAATGAAAGGAACTATAAAAAAAAAAGAGAAAAATGGGACTATGTACAGATTAAGCCAGTCTTATTAGATGTTTCTGAAAAGAAACAGCTTTTATGCTGAATCAGTGATAAGCTACATATTCATCTGCCACTATTTCAAGTCACAGTTATACTGATATCTCTCCTTTGAAGCACTGAATGGTTTTTTCTAAATATTTTCCAAATGTCCTTTGAAAGCAAGTAATAATTCTAAAGATAAAGCATCAGAAACAAATTCTGTCCACCCAAGCTGACTTTAATGTTTAGATCACAACATTTTAGAGAGGTTCCATTTAACTTTTCCCTATTTTTACTTCTTCTTGGCAGTTTTTCAGAACTCTGTGAAAATTTAAACTATGACAAGAAAAGCATTCAAAACATAATACAAATATATACACGAATACAAGAAAAGTTTAAAACAAAAAAACACCATATTACAGTACCTCCAAATACGACGCGTTCATGATATGGCCCAAAACTACAGGGTTACAGGTCCTCAACACTCCCACTATCCTACACAGATCTACATTCATACCTTTTCACATATGTGTATTTTTGTTTTGTTTTGCCTTTTTGGTGCCTAAAGTAACTGAGAATCAAGAAAATAACTAATATGACATGAAGAACATGGTACCTATGATTTTTGTACATCCTAGTCTAAATACATCTATCTAAATTGGTGCAACATTACTCTTAATAATAGCCAAACAACAAGAGACAAGCAATACATAGGAAAAGACGTACTATATATAATACAGTATTTTTAGAATCACAAATAACTTCCACACTGACATTAAAAACCTGCAAATTAAATCTTAACTCACCTCATTATAAAGTTAAATTCTCATGTATCATAGTAAGAATGCTATTACTAGAAGCATTCTAAATTATTTCATTTCCTAGTGTAGAAAGGTTATGGTAGAAAAGATAAGGTGCTTTTTTAATAAGCTGCCAACAGACACTGACAGTGGCTGACACACATACCCAGTGCAAACTATCCAAGAAAATAACCCTAATTTGGAAATGAGATCATTTCATTAAACAGCTAGACTAAAAGTAGAGTGGGATAGAATAATTTTCCGTGACTGATACGTCATAAACACGGACAACTCAATGTACATGTAGTCAATGAAATAAAGAATAACTTTCCATCCTTTTTTTTTTTTTTAAATTCTACCTTAACTTTTAAAATTGTTCCCAATTCTAAAAGTTTAGTTTCCTAGTTTCCACAGCTACTAGAAGACTCTGGATATTCTGATGGTAAGCTACTAGAGATGAATGATCCACTGGTGCTACCCTTGCTGTGTTTTCTTCTTTACTATGAAACCATAACCCTCTATTGCTATTTTGTTTCATGCAGGACCAACCAAACTTAATTTTTTTTTCTAAGAAAAAATAAATATATAAAGAAGACACTGTCAGGCATATATTCACAAGGTCTCAATTTCTTAAAACATAAGTATGGGTATATTTATTTCTCTCAAATGCATACAAGACAATAATTACACAGCAACAAATCTTTTGTTCAACAATGATTTGATTCATAAGCATCTGAATGAAATTTACATAATTTCACATCCATACCCTTGCATGTTTAAATACGGTAAGTAAAAAAGCCCCCCAAATATGCAATTCTTGTATTTCCTATTTATCCCTCTATACATCCAAACTTTAAAAAGTTACAAACTGAACATTATACAGAACATACAAATCATGTTTAAAAACTTGAGGTTTTAGAATCACTGCTCCCCCAAGATGATTCAAAAAAGTCCTCATGCTGACAAGTGCAGTCCTAGGTGGTAAAGTAACTTGGAGGAGGGGAAGAAAGAAGAGACAGACACAAGTTTGCTGTCTTAATATTTTACTAATCCTGTTAGTTAAAAATGGTGATGTCATGGGAAGTAACAGTTTAGGTTTAATATGAGGAATGGAGTCTGCCTCACAGTTTGAGACATGCATTTCAAGTATTTTCCTATTTGATCTGAGCTCCCTGCAGCAAACTGATGCTGAAAGAGAATAATTATTTTCTTCCATACATTCGCTCAATGTCCGCCTGGTAATGCGTTTTAAGCTCTTTGCGTTTCAGCTTGAAGGCATCTGTCACCAGACCAGTTTCAGGGGTCCACGGTTCAGGGCTCAAACGAATTTTTACTGGAATTTCAAACTTTTCCAGACTTGCTGAGACGGTGAAAAAAAAATGTAAATGCAAGGTCATGAAAAATATACAATTAAAATTCTTGGCAAATAATCTAACTTCCTCAGTCTTTGAGCACTCATCAAAATGCAAAGCCAACAGCTCATAAACCTCACTTCTAAACAATCTATCCCTCAGAAACACGAGACGTAAGAAACGATTATGTATGAGAATTACAACAGCAAAAAAATGCTGAGAAAACCTACATGTCCATCAATAGAAGGAGTTGGATAAATTACGATACAGGCATAAAACGTACACAATGCAGTCACTAAACATGAGTTACATCTATCTGGTCTGGGTATATAAAGATACCTGCAATATATTGTTAGGTTTAAAAGAAGTTTTGTTTTGTGTTTTAACACTAGATAAACTTATATGCAACTAGATGTGTACGACAAGGATACACACCAAAATAAACCACGTACCTCTAGGGGGCTAGGATCCAGGATTAAGAAAAAGGAAATGTCACTTTTTACCTTACACCTATTTTTGTTTTCTTTGAATTTATTTTAAAAACTCGCTTTAGAAACTAAGAAAGACTGAAGTTTAAAGAGAACCTGTCACTGAGCCGCGATATTCGCATGAGCGCGGAGGAGGAGCGTCTGCTCGCTGCTGTGCTCCTCCCACACTGCTGACCCCAAGCAGGTCCTCAACAGTGGAAAAATGAAGGGGGCGGGGGGAAGACAGGGACAAGAGATGTCGTTCTGAAGAAACACCTTGCCTTAAAAAGACTGATTTACTTTTCCAGCATTCATTTAACAAATATTTACCAGGAAAAAAATACTGTATAAAGTGCTTTACTGAACATTCTTTTAAAATACAAAAATGAATAGTTTCTGCTCTCAACTGGTATACTATCGGGAAACAGGTAAACACCTAGCCACAATAATGTATATACCTTAAAAGAACTGAATTAAAAGGTATAAGTGCCTTGGGAACAAAAATGATATATTAACTCTAACCTGTAAAAAGAAACAGAAATAACAAAGTTTTATTCTTCAAAGATGAAAAATGTGTCAGGAGTGGTTTCTAAGAGGAAAAACCACTGTGAGCAAAAGCAGTAAGGCGGGGAGCACAGTTCTGAAGGGCCAGGAGTCTGACACTACGGAGATGTGGGGAGACTCACAGGCAAAAGCACTGGAAGCCCACGCGCAGCTGTTAAGTGCTCAGTCGGCACCGCACTCTACGACCGGACTCAACATGACGTTAGTTAGGTACAGCGATATCATCTAGACCAGGTTTTAGAAAAATGAACACAACTACAACCAAATGACCAGGTGAAGAAATGGGGGCTCTAAGTATAATTACTTCTTCTTCCCTATATTGTTGTGAATATGCTTGTATATATGTTAAGCAAGTATTTTTGTTTTCTTCCCTCCTATTCTCTTATCACAATATATTAGTAAGTTCACTTTGTATCACAGTATTTAAGTTACAGGATATCAAAGGAGAAGAGTAAAAAAAAAATCAGTCAAGGGGTCTGCATCCACTTCTGGGGAAAATGATAATGTATCTTCAGTTGCACGCAGAACAGGTGTATAATGTTAGGTGATAGTCTGACTTCCTTACTGTCTTTACCTGGAAATTAACTATGGTGTAAGGACATATCTGGGTGCCAAGCTGACAATGGGTGGGCTGTGATAGTTTTATATATCATCTGGGCTAGGCTAGAGTTCCCAGTTATTCAATTAAACACTAATAATCCAGGTGTTGCTTTGAAAGTGGTTTTGTAGATACGACTAAGTCAGCTGAAAGGCCTTGAGAGCAGAGCTGAGGCGCTCCCAAACAAGAAGCAATTCTGCCTGTGGACAGGGGCTTTGGCTCGTGCTGAGGAGCTCCAGTCCACCTTTTATTTATTTATTTATTTATTTTTTTTTTTTTTTTTTTTTTGTGGTAGGCGGGCCTCCCTCTGTTGTGGCCTCTCCCGTTGCGGAGCACAGGCTCCGGACGCGCAGGCTCAGCGGCCATGGCTCACGGGCCCAGCCGCTCCGCAGCATGTGGGATCCTCCCAGACCGGGGCGCGAACCCGGTTCCCCTGCATCGGCAGGCGGACGCGCAACCACTGCGCCACCAGGAAAGCCCCCTATTTATTTTTTTTAACAGTCTGCCCTACAGATTTCCAAGTTTGTCTAGCCAGCCCCCAATAATCAGGTAAACCAATTCCCTACAATAAGTTTCTTAATATATTTAACTTACTGATTCTGTTTCTCTGGTGTAAACCTAATATAGATTTTGCTTAAAAATGAAGTTGGATCCCTTCTTCACATCATATATAAAAATTAACCCAAAATGGATTAAGGACCCAAATATAAGGGCTAAAACTATAAAACTCTTAGAACAAAACAAAGGGCTATTTCTTTGTAACTTGGATTAGGCAACAGTTTCTCAGATGTGACACCAAAAGCACAAGCAACAAAAGAAAAAAATAAACTGTATCTTATAAAAATTAAAACTGTTGTTGCTTCCAACGATACCATCAAGGAAAGTCAAAACACAACCCACAGGATGGGAGAAAATATACCTGATAATGGATTTGCATCTAGAATATACAAAGACTCATACAACTCAATAATAAAAAGACAACCTCACTTAAAAAATGGGCATCTGAACAGCCATTTCTCCAGAGAAGACATACAATGGTCATAAGTACATGAAAATATGCTCAACATCATAAACCACCATCTGAAATACAAATCAGAGCCACAATGAGAGGCCACTTCACACCAACCAGGATGGCTAAAATTGAAAGGATGAACAATAATGAGTGCTGGGAAGGATGTGGGGAAACTGGGACCCTCATACAACATTCGTGGGAATGTAAAATGGTGCCACCATTTTTAAAAATAGTCTGGAAAATATTTAGAAAAATATGTTCTGGAAAATAGCCTGGTAGTCCCTCAAAAGGTTCAACATAAAGTTAACAGAGGCGTGGCAATTCTCCTCCTAGTCATCTACACAACAGAAATAAATAAGTATATCCACACAAAAGCTTGCGTACAAATGTTCACAGCAACATTATTCATTAACAGCCAAAAGTAGAAACAACCCAGGTGTCAACTGATGAATGGATAACCAAATATTACTTGGCAATAAAAGGGAATGAAGTGTTGATACATGCTACGACAAGAAAACATGGATGAACACTACATGCTAAGTGAAAGAAACCAGTCACAAAACCCTATATATTATATGGTTCTACTTATACAAAATCTTCAGAACAGGCAAATCTATAAAAACAGAAAGATTAGTGGTTCCCAAGGACTAGGAGGTTTGAGGTATGGTGGGGAGTGACTGCTAATAGGCACACTATTTCTTTCTGAGGTGATGACAACGTTCTAAAACTGATTATGGTAATTGTACAACTCTGTGAATATACTAAAAAACTATGTAATTGTATATACTAAATGGGCAAGTTGTTTGGTATGTGAATTATAATATATCTCAGAGCTGTTAACATATACATAAAATTTAAAAATAAAGCAAGAAGGCATATAAATTTTAAATTATGCTTAATTATTGTTTCAGTATTCTACCTTACTTAGAAATTATGTAGGTTTCTAATTTCATATCCATTAATTAACTCAATTTAGCATCAGACCAAGGATTTCAAGTTACCTAGAAAAGTTGGAAACTATTTTCAAGCTGACATACTACAAAACACAATTACTGTTGAAATAAAGGGTCAAAATGATTTTGTCTGATTAAATGCAATTTACATTTTTCATAATCTTGAATAACATATCTGAGGAGAATAAAACTGCATACTTGTATTACCCATGACACCGATGACTCAGAAGGTACAGCTGTTTTTATGAAACCAACAACATTAAACGAAGTCTCTCTGCACTCACCCCTCAACACACACACACACACACACACACACACACACACACACACACACACACACACACACGGTGGAAGACACATGAGATCAACTGACTACCAGCACACTAACAGTGTAGCAGAGTCCTGGATGGTTCACTGCAGGCTGGGGTGTCCTGGAAGCTAAGCAGGGCCTTGGAAACAGCTGAGAAGAGTGGAGAAAGGGCCAACCCAGAAAACAGAAGCTGCCGAGAAGAGGACATTCTGAGACATGTCCATCAGTGGTGGGCGTGGATGATTTGTGTGTCCCTAAAGGGGCTTCAGTGGGGGACTGATAAGTACATTCTTCTCCCTACTAATGGTGGGAAAATATTGGTTTCTGAGCAGGAAATGTAACCTAAGCCCTTGTAGCAAAAACAGGATAAGCAAGCTTAAGTAGCCTCTTCACATCTCAGTTCTCGGAATGAGTTGAACACTCTCTCACCTGAAACAGCAGCTTCAGAGAGCACTTTGAGCACCTCATTCTCCATTTCGCAGCTGTTACACAGCTCCTCCCAGGTCCCTCGAAGTCCCCTCTTTCGTGCTAGTTCCGTTAGCTCCTTTTGATTCGGCACAACAAATCCAATGACATAAGAATGATAACTGAAATAAAGGGCAACTTGGTTAAGGCAGCACACGGCGTACGCCGCGTTAACTGCGGTTAACTGGCTACGCTGACATTTAGCGATCAGCTCTTCACCATCCCAAGCAACATGCACGAGGGCGTATCTGGTACTGCCACGCTTGCTGTCTGATTCATAACGCGCTGCAGTGCTCCGGCAGAATTCACTGCTAAGTAAACCTGAACCTGACATTTCATGATAAATTTCAACTATGTATATAACTGCTATGAATTATGCTTTTAAAAAAGAAAATTACAAAATCAGAAAATTCACCCTTAAAAAATCAGTAATTCACATCAACAGATTAAACAAAACTGAAAGCTAATGTAGATATGAAACTGTTTCTAAAAAAAAATTTGGCAACAAATCAAAGAAATGTGATTATACATATTTTTTCCTTTGTTATCATGGGAATTTGTGTTCTAGAGGAACTCTTGAGCATGCCCGCTGAAGGCAGCAACCTGAAGAAATGGCAGCAGCATCAGGAGAAGGTCAGTTCTGGTTAATATCACACATGAAAATCCAGAACTGTAGCACCACTAAAGAAAACACTTCATGACTAACAAAGGGCAGAATCATTTATAAACCAATGTAGTAAATCTTTAAAGTGGGCTGTACCTCAAAGCCTATTTCTAAATTGCTTCTCCTAACACCAGATTTTATCTTTTCATGATAAGCATTAATGTCAACTGCTGTAGTAAGGGTCCCAGGCTGCCCACAAAATATCCGATCATTAACCCTGGAGAATGATTGCCACATGCAATACTGTTATGAAAAAATGTAATCAGAGTGCCAATCTGAAATTCCAACACATTTCCCAAGAGTGCATTTCTGGGATTTTAACTTTAAACTCTCCTTCCCAGCTGCCTCTATATCATCATGGGCTCGAGATGCTATGTATTAAGCCACAGCTTAACATGGCTTAAGGGGGAACGGAAGCCCACACCTGGCTAGGGTCCCAAGCAGGCTCAAATTGACAGAGGGTAGTAAGAACTGGGCAGAGCACTGCTCTCTGACCCCACCCCCAACTTCCTTCTTTACTGGCCTCGCCCCTGGACTGGCTGTGGGAAGTTTCCCTGTGCAGAGGGACAGGTGGCTAGGGGTAGCAAGGCAGCAGGAAGGAGGATTTTATTTCCTTCACCTTCCTATCACACAGAACACTGCACTGAAATGTAAAACAGAAAACAGGGACAGAGGAAGATAAGGAGAGGAGCATCACAAGAAAAGAATCAGCTAATGGCTGTAATGAGAACAGGCCACTCCCAGAGACAATGGATAAGAAGGAAGAGTTCTTGGTATAATTTTACAAAGAAGGCCGGCATAGAAAGGAAATGCCAACAGCACACCAAATGTTTTAAGTAAAAGTAACATAAATTCTACTTTCTTACCTGTTTGCATATGCACAAATGTTATCTATTAGTGAGAGATTCTTCAAAGCTGCCTCTACTTTCCCAAGAGAAACATATTCTCCTGCCTGTAGTTTTACAAGGTCCTTTTTACGATCTGCGCAAAAACAAGGCCGGGAGGGGGGCACATTGGAGGACAATATTATTATACCTTTAAAACATAGAAATATTGGCCATTCCCTAAGTAATTTGCTATCAATTAAGTTCACTATAGTAGTTATGCTAAAATTAAAAACACATATAAAAGTAGGCCCTTATTTCTGTACTACTAAATACATTCTTTTAAAGAAATAGCTTCTGATTAAGGGACCCCATCATCAGGGCTTCAGGCATGTTCTGCTGAACAGATTATGTTCCTGGTATACATTAATACCAGAAAGGTCAAGAATATACTCAATGCCATCTGAAAGCTCACATTCTATCTGAAGAGAAGCAGGATGAAAAAACATATCACTTTAATACGATACGGTAGTACTAGGTGTTAGGACTCTCCAACCTGCTGATTTTCAAAGAATTCCCACAAGTGAGGCCTGAGCTGAGTCTTGAGGGAAGACTGAGCAGTAGCCAAGTGGAAGAACACTGGCAAAGAAGAGAGACGTGCCAGCTTGAATTACTGCAGCATACAGGAGGAGGAAAGGTTTTCAGCAGGAAAGCAGCCAGTGAGGTGGGGGTTTAGTAATCACGTGGTGGCAGCGAGAGGGTGCATTCAGCAGGGGTAAGCATAGCAACAGAAAGGAATTTCTTGCAATAGGGTGACAGAAGGTGCAGGCCTGACCTATGATCACAGAAAGAGGGACAGACAGAAAAGAATGATCTTGAGGCATATTTTATAAGGTAAAGCAGTGGGATATGGATTAGATATGGGGAGCTGACTGAAGAGGTTCTCATCTCCTGCCAGTGTCTAGATGGCACGACGGGGATAGAAGTGCCATTAACTGAGAGAAAGAACCTAAGAGGAGAAGCAGGGAAGGTATTTTTCACCCACAGGTCCTAGTACTGAGCTGCCAGGCCTTCCTTAGCTCTCACAGGCAAGGGAAGGACATGGTTCTGACAGGAAAAGAGCCCTAATAACCTCTAGATAGCAAAGAATTCACAAAAACGAATATTCCCTATTAAGAACTGGACTCTTTAAGGATTATCTAGTAGTAATTAAAAATACCACTGCTGCTGAACAGACCTTGAGACCTCATAATATGTCAAGCCTTATAAACTCCACACAGTCCCTATTGTACATTTTTATATTCCAGGGATAATGCAGAGACCATACCAACACTACATAAAGATGAATTCTTACACTATTAAACAGCTTCTCTAAATACAGAGTCTCTCTTTTGAAAAGCTATTTTGGAAACATCCACTTAAAGAAAAAAAAGTATTAGTTGGCTTACCAATAATCTTCAAACAACCATCAGGGTCAAACTCTCCAATATCTCCAGTACAGAGCCACCTCTGTCCATTTTCATCTTCAAAAAAATCAGCTTTTGTTTTTGCTTCATTTTTGTAGTATCCCATTGTCACATTTTGGCCACCAATAATAATTTCACCCCTAGGATGTGGTTTATCAGTATTAAAGTATCCACCTAACAAACATAGAATAATTTAGAGTTAATTCAACATTTTTATCCCTGCATGCATCGTGTGAATATTTGAAACCATTAGTTGCTAAACAGGGACATCTGATTTTGACCCAGTCAGGGTTTCCCAAGGGAAATAAGGCAGAGGCACTATGAGCAAAATTCATCAACATAAAACTAGTTGCAAATTTTCAGCTGCTTAACCCTAAGCACTTCTGCTTTCAAACTACTATTCCAAGGAAAAAATTAAACTCAAAAATCCAACATCTACTGTATAAAATAATTACATATGGACGACACTGGTCAATTCCTTTAAGGATTCTGTAGAGATTCTTAAAAATCATACTAATAACTGATAAAAGTGTTAAATCGTGCATTTTGAGAATAAATCTCCGTATAAAACCAAATTACTATATATTAGGAAGATTTATTCCTTACAGATAATTTCAGAATGGTTCCAAGTTTAAGCTTATTAAACATTTTCACTAGTTCTGCTAAAAGATAGCTGAAAAATGACACCCAAGCCTTAGAATCCCTTTGCATAAAAGAAAAGTACACCCAAACAAATCACACATATGTACATGTTAATAGGGTCATATAAAATTTTTAAGAAGTGACTAGTATTTAAATGGCATGAGCAATAGATTTTCATGTAATTATAGTAAAAATTTCCTTCTGATAATTTTGGGTTGAAGCACTTGGAGAAGGGAAAGAAAAAAGAAAAAAGAGGTAAAAATCTTCAGTTTCATAGAATGAATTATATGATTTTGTTTCTACAAAATATGATCATTTTTAATTTATGGGCATTATTTATTTAGCACATTTCTCAAGTTTTTCCCATAATTATTATTTGCATTTATGTAATAAAATAAGCAAATAAAAACAATTATAATTCTTTGAAATCATCTGTGAAATAAGCAAAATAAATGCATTCATATAGCTCTAGATAAAATATTTCTATTACAAAGGACAAAAGTGAGCACTTGTGGGTGATTTTACACTCTAAAGTAAGGCAGGAAATGAAGCACAATTCTGAAGTTTAACATTATACAAATTAAGGCTCTGTGGTTACAAGAGGTTATTACCTTCCTCCCAGTTCTTTAATTTGATTTCACAGCAAACTAATGGTGCTCCCACTCTGCCAGTATTGTAGTCCCACACTAAAATGCAAATTTAAAAAAGTATTTGATTACAGTAGTTAATAAATTGCTTCATTTTTTTAAACTACAAAAAACCAGTGATTTATCCCAAACCTTAGATATATCCCCAGAGAACCCTTAAATGCAGAAGTAGCACATTGGTGAAGCAAGCTGTGTAGCCCACACTGAAGTGTTATGGTTTTTTTTTTAATCCGAATTGGTTATAGACATTTAAAAATCAAGACATTTTACAAAAGCGTATGGAATCTCCAAGAACAATGGGCCCACATTTCCAGCACAGCAACAACTGAAGCCCCTATCAGACGGTGCAGGCCTGCTCCAGTTTCCCCAGATCCCTTACCATCACATTTTCTTACACCAGGGCCCACTTCATTCATTTAAGTAGCTGCCTGGTTCATGAGTTTGTCTTCTCTATCTTAAAGGATAAAGGAACACAATGGTTTACACCTATTCTACTTTCTTACTAGACTTAACAGCTCTTCAGTACAAATAACCTCTCCAATCTTCTCCCATGTACCACTATTTCAAACTGAGATCTCTGAAGCTTCCCTCACAGCAGCTTATACTATCACACCCTATTTTTTCATAAATTCATATAATACGAGTTCAGAGATCACACTGGAGATTAAGATTGTTAACTTCCAAGGATCTGGGAAAGAACCCACCACTATTACGAACTACTACTGCATTAGGTTTCCTCTTCAAAGAGCATTCAAATATCAGAAATGAAAGGTTGATATTTAATACTTTACACTTATTTACAACATAAACCATAAGTGATTAATCACACATCCAGTGGAAACCTTAAAAATGGAAGAAATTAAGGCTCTTCAGGAACCGTATATGCATGTGTTTAAGATTGCTTGTCTATTTTGTACAAAACAAGACTTAGAAGCAGCTTCCAAAAATATATAAAATATAGAGAACGAACTGAAAACTGGAAAATACAGAAGTAATGCAGGATAAACCTGGCATAAGAATGGTGCACAAAAGCACTCAAGGTAAATAGGGGAAAATGAAAAGTTAAGAGGTTTAGTGTCTATCAGTATCTAGAAAATACAAAGGAGAAGCATAGTTTTATCTAGGACTGGAGAACAAAGTAACTTTCTTCCATAAAAGGGCATATGAAGCACTAGGGGAGTCAGCTGGGAACCACTCCGGTAATGGACTGCCCCCTCAACCCCGTCACCATGATAAACTCTGGAAATTAGACTCTCTAGACCAGAATCTAGTTTCTCATTGCACTTAACACAGACCACCCACCCCAAAAAACATTTCTAAATTTGAGCCTTAATAAACATACCTAAACAACTAGAAAATACACATTAATTTTTCTACATAAAAAGAAATTTAAAAACTGATATAAGATGATAAATGTACACAATACAGCCAATGCTTGTGACAAAAACTTCTTTTCTAGAAAGCTAAGTAGTTTTTAATACTACATATCATAGTTTTAACTCGAAAACTCCTCTAGATGAATTACTGACAATTAGATACACCTAATACATTCTAAAAGCATATCAATAATCACACTACTTGGGATTTACACAAATATTTTAACTGCTCTTCTATATATCTGCAAAAAACAACCCATACTAAAAAGTGCCCCGAGTTGCACCCCAGCCTCTGTTGGACAGACCACTTTGTAGGTAACACTAACCTTCTGTAATTGTTCCAGCCCCACAAGATTCAGTGAGTCCATAACCCTGACCGACAGGACAGCAAAAACAGATGTTCATGAATCTCTGTGTGGTTGCAGAAAGTGGAGCACCTCCACACAAGAGAAGCCGAATATTTCCACCTAGCAAGCTTCGAACTTTCCGGAAAATAAAGCTTAAAAGAAAAAAAATCAATCAGATAATCACAGAATTTTAAAGCTGAATGGGATTTTCCAAATCATTCAGACTAATCTTCCAATTCTGATACACAGGCACACCGTGAAGAAATTTAGAGTTCAGTTCCAGAGCACCGCAACAGAGTGAATTTTGCAATAACGCAAGTCACATGAATTTTTTGGTCTCCCGGTGCATACAAAAATTACGTTTGTGGAAACATAATTTTCCACAAACATAATTTTTGTATGCACCAGGAGACTACAGAGACATAATACACTATACTATACTATAGTCTATTAAGTGTACAATAGCATTACGTCTAAAAAGCAATGTACGTACCTTAATTTAAAAAAACTTTATGTTAACAAATGCTAACCATCTGACAATCAGGGTTGCCACAAACCTTCCACTTGTAAAACACACAGTATCTGTGAAACGCAATAAAGCAAAGTGCAATAAAACGAGGTACACCTATATGAGATCTTGAGATTAAGTATCTTATGCAAGGCCACAAAGCCAATTTAAGAGACTCTCTTGACCCACTACTTAAATCTAAATGTTTATTCAACCAAGTTTATTCAACCAAGAACATGTGATTTTCTCTTGAGAACTTCAAGTAATATTTGAATTCAAAATTATCAGGTTTAATTTTATATAGTAATGGAAAACCCTTGCTTATGGCCAGAGCAATTAGTTTTATATCATTATATAATACATATTATATTAATACTGAATAATTCTATTGTATCTTCATAAAATTTAGTATGAAAAGTAAATTTTTTTTTTGCTTTCGCTTACTTCATTAGAAATGTATACGTATTTGTATACAGCAATTTAACTCTTTAAAATTTCACTAATTCAAGTTGAAGTATCTGGTAAATTAAAAAAAGAAAACAATTCAAACATCTAATTGAAATGTTTCTGAAAATACACTAATTAAAAAGATTGCTTACCACCTATATGAAAAAGGAGGAAGGGTTTTGTTTTGTATTTTAATAACTTTGAAAAAAGACCAAGAGACAATCATTTATTTATATATATATATATATATATATATATATATATATATATATATAAATAGGCTTTACAAAGCAATTCTGTATCTCACTGGAGATATAAGTAAAAGGCAGGAAAAAAATTATAAAGTTTGAAATAACGTGAAACACATATGAAAACTACATTAACATTCCCATAAAAAATAGTTTGAATGTCATACTTTTATTTTCTAATTTCTAAACTATTTTATAGTTAAATCTACTTATTCTATTAGTGCCATGGCGGGCGGTGGGGGGGAAACAGGTGTGTGGTAAAACACATTTAACACTTTAAACACAAAACATTTAATCATATTTGGTTGCCATTTTATATTCATATTGAAATATAAAAGCAAAGAGAAACTACTTCTCAAAATTATTAAAATCATATAAGTGTCCACAGAAGACATAAGCACACATTTAACACAGTAAAATTTTTAGTGAAAATTTTTCTCAAATAACATTGCAATCTTTTTTAATTGCTCATATTCTTTTGCAAGATGGATTTTTTTAGAGTCCCTGTGACTTTTTAAGATAATTTTTTCTTATAACTATCTCAATTAATTGGGCTATTAATGTGAATAAAATGATCAAATTATCAAGGAGAGGGAGAGCCTTTATTACCTATCACACAGTGGAGTACCATGCCCTTTTGAAATCTGTTCCATTTTGTAATTATAGGCGAGAATAAACAGAGTGCGTTGAAAATTACTCATTTCATTCACTTTATTCATGACATTTTTGTAGATCCGATCCATGATTTCCTAGATGTATAAAAATGAGTTAATACAGTCAAAAATGCTATCAGCTACCTTATTTAAAATCTTAACATCAGATTACTATTTCCATCAATAGAGGCATTTTAAAAGATACATTCTGTCAAGAATAAACTTTTAAAATAGAGCCACAATTTGTTTAAAAATGAGATTTCTGTAATTTTTAATAGATGCTCATGAGTAGTTAAAAAAAAGTGGGGGGGCAGGGAGATATTAAAAACCTTAGGGCCGTAATATGCCATTATTGATTCTTTATACTGCTTTGCTCTTATTTATTCTGAACTAAAAACTAAACTCACTAAATAAATGAACAACTATATAAAACTAAGAGCATTTTAAAAACCATTCTATCTTATAAAGTACTACATTCTTTGCTCACAAAAAGACCATGGGGTCATTTTGGTTGTTTGTTTGATTTTTAATGCTGCATCCATGAAAAATTTCCTTGTCTGCACTGTGTTTTGCTTACTATGCCTGTTCCTATGACATATACTTTAATGACTTGAAATAGTTTCTACAATTTTAAATTATATTTAATATTTATGTGAACCAAAACTTTAAGGAAAGGTAGTACTAAGGAAACTACATACCTACCTAATGAAACTCCAAAATTACTGGTCATTTATATTTGACTGGAATAACTAAGGAATTATGCTTGAATGTGAACACTCAGTATCCAATTATAATTCCCAACACTTTCAAACAAAATCAGAAAGCCTCGTAAAATTTACATTAAGGGAGCAGAAAATCATTGCTATCCCATTTCTACTGATCTTATTCCCAGGCCCCTCCCTATGCCTGGTATTAAATTAAGATGCACAGTGCTGCTAGGGTAATTCAAAGTTGCACCAACTTCTCTGTCCCTTTTTTTTGGTGTCTAGGCCAGACTTTCCCCAATGACTCAGGAGATATGATTTGCTTAGAAGGAGGTGATCTCAAACCTTTTCTCCTATCTCCTGCTGGGCTTCAGGTTTCTACCAATAGCAAACAGATATCACAAAAATGATTTGAGCAAGAAGCTATTTAGGGGAAGACACTGATAATATCATATCGAAGCTGAAACTAAGTTGATTGTTTAATAAGAAAAAAAAGATAAAACAAGATCAAATAAATACTGTAGAGCTCCAGGTAACATAAATAATGAATAAGGAATAAATCCTACATAAACTACCTTGTCAACAATATCTTTTCCACTAGCATTTACTTTCTGTAGATGCTTTTTTAGCAGGCAATATTGATTAATGGTCAATTCTTACCGGGACAGCTGCCATCAGTGTTGGTTTCAATATGGATGTATCTCCTTTGCTTCCTTTTTTTATTTTTGAAGACTACAGAGAGAGAAAAAGTTATCTATATAAAGTGATCCTTATTTTAAAAAATTCAATGAAACTCTTAAGAAACACATTACAAAGTCATCATTTTAATTCACTGATATTCTAAATAGCACTTAAAAGGTAAGTTCCTTTAGAATGATTAACTGTCAGCCTTACAATATACTGTCATACTGAATGAAAATTGTGTTAAAGATAATTATGATTTTTTAGTATCTCAAATCACAGAATTTAATTTACCTGATCTGCTAAAGTCTGTGGTGAAGAGTAGCCAATGCAGCATCCATGAGAAAGACAAACAAGCTCAGCACTTAATTCTAAAACATGGGCCAGAGGCAGATATCCAACGTAAACATCTTTCTCCCTAAAAGAAAAGGGAGATACAGGAAGCAACAGTCAGGTGCTGTTTCTGTGAAAACGGGAGTGAGCTTTACCCTCAGGGCTCAATCTGGGCTCTTTGTGTGTGTATGCGTGTGCGTGTGTGTGTGTGAGAAGAGAGAGAGACAGAGACGGACACTGAGGGTGTCAGGGAAACGAACTATAGTACAGCTCAACTAAAGCAGAGGAGGCAGACACTGTAAGGAAGTGGCTCCTGTTTCCAGGTCCTCCTGGAAGGCACTCACTAACTGTGAGTGCTGCAGAAGCAAAGCGCCACGACAGAAGAAATATGGGCTTGGAGGGGGGAAAAAGAAAATGAGGGTTCTTTTGAAGGACAGAAGAAATTCCCCCAAGGAGGAAATGGCCTTTAAAGCTAATTGGGCTATCAAACAGGAGAGTTCAAATAGGATCCACAACCGTCTGCCAGGAATCTCAGGATGAGATTCTTGTTCTGAGAGTTAAATTATACCTTACGTAATAAAATGTATATGCATACATATCCATATATTTCAAGAACTGCTCCCATTCCCAGAAGGAATTAGTTGCTCTTAGTTTTTTTCTGAAAGTTGTGCACACACAAGAAAAATTTCTCTCTCCATCCCCAAATTCAATTCCACAGTAACATGTGTGTGTATAATTTCTGTGCATCCAACCACTGCACGAGATCAGTCATCACAATATTGATTCCATCTCTGAGAATGCTAGCTTTACCACCCCTAAAATTCGCTCCCATCTGGTTTCCTCCATTGGTCTCTTTCCCATCCCAGTATACCCACTCTCCCCCAATACTACTGGAATGTGTCTTAAAAAGAAAAATCAGAGACTGAATACAGAAGCTCAATAAGCATTTATTGGATATATTATTTGTTCACTTGAAGTATAATATTTAGGTATAAAAATGACTATGAAGCTAACAACACCAACTGATTAAAATAATTTAAGTCAGTTAAAGTTTGCACTTTTAAAGTAACAAGTAAATATTAACAATGATGTCTATCAACTATACTTTAAAACCCCAACTCTAACTATTTTGTAATTTTAATGTCCTTTTCTTGAAGAAATACCTACTGTAAACAGACTCTGAAGGACTCATTTAACCGTATACTAATAAATGACACAAACATTAATGTAACAACAGACATAAATACTGGACTACCCCAAATTTATTTACTATGACATACCCCAGTTCTGGAATCCTTTCTGCCATCCCAGTTATACCAGCAATAAGGTTACTATGGGAGATCATGACCCCCTTTGGAAGTCCTGTGGATCCACTTGTGTACATGATTACTGCAATATCTGAGGGCACTGGTTTGCTATGAGGTTTGTTTTCTGTATTGGAGAAGAAAAACACACATACTTCTGAGAAATTTAGCTGTATCAACAACTTTTTCATAATCATCTATTTGTCTGAATTAACGACTATTAATTGGGTTCATACAAGCTCAACAAAACAGATCAAGTCCCTGCACATAAGAGACATATGCTATCGGGACAGACATAAACAAATCTATAATGTTATAAGAGCTATGAAGAAAAATAAAGCAGGGAAAGGTGAGAAGATGTTAGGAAAAGTGGCAGGATATGAAGGTGAAGTAGCCGCCAGCACCATATCATGCTGTCTCAGAGGCCATGCGAAGGACTTTGGATTTCACTCTGGGTGGAAAGCAATGTTACTTTGAACAGAGGCTTGTCATCACCTGTGACAAGGATCACTTTAGCTACTGTGTGGCTACCTAACTTAAAAAGGAAAGAAAGGAGGTATAGGGAGACAAAAGGCTATTCCAGCAACTCAACTAAGAAATAAGGGTGGTTAGACTAGGGTACCTAGACATTTGCTACAAAATGTTCTCTGCTTCAGAGCAGTGAAGTTAACATGGCTATACCCGGAATCCTGGATTAAAAGACAATGTCCCTCATTTGCACAAGCCTAAGAACAGCAGCCAACATCCTACAGAGGTGACACAGTAAGAAAGACTAAGAGAAGTAGGTCATGGATAGCACTGGTGATCTGCCTGAATTAATCTTGGAACTACCCTAAATGTGGTCTTCTTAAATAAATGAGGAAAACATTTTAAACATGTTCCCAAGTGAACTCTTTCTCTCCTACCTGTCAAGATATATTTCTTGACAATTGTTATTATTCAAGTTCTTGCTTCCTAATCCGCCATTCACTCCTTCATCCCATGGCACCATTCTCCTCTGCCACCAGCACTTAGAAGCTGCTCTCTCTCAGGTGACAATGGCTAAGAAGTCCAACGGTGCTTTTGCAACCCCTGCATCATCGGACTCCTCCAGTGCCCCTGGTCCTGCTGAAGACTCCTGCCTCACTGAGGGGCTCCTTTCACTCGGCTCCCACGAACCACACACTGCGTGTCTTCTTCCTTCTTCTCTGACCAATTCTTGGTGGCTTTTGGAGGTACCATTCTCTGTGGGTGACCTCACCTACTCCCACACCTTTAGTTACAATCTGTTTCTAGCTTCTAAATCTTTTAACTCCAAATTAAACTCCAGCGTACTAGACTTGTATAGGCCACTCCCCACTACAAAGCTACATCTGAATGTCCCACCAGCACGTAAATTCAACATGTCCAAAATTAACCTCAGCATAACCCCATTCCCAAGCTGAGTGAATGTTTACATGTAATTCATCACTATGTTTCCAACTATAAAGAAAGTAAAGTCCCACCATCCTAACACCTTTTGTGATATCCTTAAACATCAATATATTCTCTAACATCTTCTGACCCTTATTTGAGAGTGGGAATTTCCAGTTACCATGCCTGGGTGTGCTAGTTGGAGGATAGAAAGATGTCCCCTCTGGAAACAACACAGTTGGAGCGGAAAGTAAAAGGAGGGATGCAGGTTTAGACACTTTACATATCTGTTAATACTTACAGATAATTCACATAGGGCAAGTTTAATGGCATTATTTGTTTAAATTTGTTTAGACAAATAATGGCATTATTTGTTATTTGGTTTAAAGACTAACTTTAAACCAAAGAGAAAAAGGGAAATGGGAAAACTGTATAATGTAAAAAGTATTTTAAATTAACTTCAAATAAATACTACTTTTAGAACATTTTAATAAATTAATGTTCATGTTTTTCCTTAAGCTTTTTTTTTAAAGGGTAGATGACAGTATACCTAGGTTGACCTTTCTTCCCAAAGTAATGGCCTAAGAAACTAGCTTGTCACTTGATCTAACTTTAGAATCAAATATCTGGAGCAATTCTGGAGAACACGGTCACTGCAGAACGTACATGAGGAACTGGGAAACCGCCACATACCCACGCTGGCCTTGGCTCCCAGAGCCTGCACTGCTGCCATGGTGTGCACGATGACACCCTTGGGGAACTCAGACCAGGTCGGTGGCTTACCGTCCACAGTGATGATGTGACGCAGGCATGGGACTAGAGAAACTATATCCTGGAAAAACACAAGCATTCGTTGTAATTCTTCATTACTCTTCATTAAATAGCTTGGCAAATAGTCCAGGACACAAGAAAAGCAGTTTACCATATTCAGAAAATCGTTAATTTCTTGCCTCAAAAAAGCAAGGGTGGGGTGTAGTGGTATGAATACCCCTTTTTTCAGATGGAGAACTACTGGTCTGAAATATAAGTTACTGTTTTATTACATTAGATTTTCTGTGTGTACCCTTGTTCTTTGGAAAATCTTAATCAATAAAGTCAGTTCCTTACAAAAATGGGCATGCAAACACACACTGCCTGAACTACAGGGTAGCCAAACATTCCTCATGCTTTTAAGAGGCAAATAAAGATACAGGGGGAGAGGAAGGGAATTCTCTTATAAACTTGCATTTAAAAAAAAAAAATCAGATATAATGGTTTTCACAGAGTTGTCTAGAGACGAAAGCAACCCTTCTCCTGTAGTTCTGTTAAGCCTTTTTCTTCCCTTTAAAAAATTCTGAAACTTGTAATGACTCAAATGCTTCAGAACCAAGTGAATTACTAGTTTTAAAATAACCCTTAAAAATTAGAAATTTATTGAAAATAGACTAGAAAATAGATGAGCACAATAAAGTTGTAATCCCTTCACCTTTGACATGGACACATTGACAATTAATTTGTAGCTCTCTGCGCTGCTTATTCACAAATATATATGAAATCCACTTTTTCTTTTCTAAAGGAGAAGAATAAAGTATGATAGTCCCACAAAGTTTACAGAGATATGAAGGATTTTAAAGATCATAAAAGAACTAAGTACCAATAATGAGCTCATGACACTGAAACTTCTCAAGTATGGGACAGTTATTAGAAAACTAGTTCTCACCTTCAACTTTGTTTGTAAGAGTTCTTTACTAGTAATGATGTTGGTCACCTCTGTTTCATTTAATCCATGAACAATCGCTGGACCCCCTAGAGTAGCATACAACGTAACAACTACAGGGAAAAGAAGGGCAAGTCAAACATTTGGACATTTCATGGAAATACTAAAAGGAATTAAATAAAGCCTCTGACCGTGGATGGAGCATACTAAACCCTAAATTGTTAGATCCACAGTTTGTGATCTAATCATGCTGTTTTTCTAAATTATTTTAATATATTAACTAACATTATGCCTACTCACCCTTCTGTAACTTCCCCCCAAAATTGCAATATTTTAAAATTTAAAAAATTTTTATTTTATTTTGTTTTACCTATAGATGCTATTCTGAGACTGTCATGTTGAAAGGAATTACATTTGACTTCTAAAATGTCACAGTCTTAGTTGTTAACTGCTTGATACTAAAATATGAAAAATATACCAATAAGATAACACACTGAATGTCATATTTAAGATATTACTTGTTAAGAATATAGCATGAACAACTGGTAATACCGCTTATGCTAAAGTAGAAAAATCTAAAGAAAGACATTCTTAGAAATGTCGAAATTAAATAATAATGATGAGGAGGAAGAGAATTTTTATTTGCTTTCTCCCTAACTCAAAAAAGTTAGACTTAAAGTCACTGTAAGAGATAATTAAAGCTTCTTAAAAGAAACATACTGTAAATCCAAACCTGTGACAACAAAAAGGTATGCCAGCTTAAAAAAAAACAAAACAAAAAAAACTGCGGAGGCTGGGCTTCCCTGGTGGTGCAGTGGTTGAGAGTCCGCCTGCCGATGCAGGGGACGCGGGTTCGTGCCCCGGTCCGGGAGGATCCCACATGCCGCGGAGCGGCTGGGCCCGTGAGCCATGGCCGCTGAGCCTGTGCGTCCGGAGCCTGTGCTCCGCAACGGGAGAGGCCGCAACGGTGAGAGGCCCCCGTACAGCAAAAAAAAAAAAAAACAAAAAAAAAAACAAAACAAAACAAAAACTGTGGAGGCATTTACAGCAAGAAATCTGATAAAAGTATCTTTTCTGTTTCATCTGAAGGATAAGCAATGTCCATATTTTGCATATTTGGCACCAAGACCTCTGAACTAAGCCTCCAGGACTACCTCACAGACTGAAGCATCACAACTTCCACAGGTTGTGTTACAGTTACAACATAAAAATTATCATTTAACGGAGCAGTTAGGTTTGAGTATTGGAAGTGTTTTAGAGGCCAGCTGTTACTGACAGAAGTGGCATAACGAGATGACACTAACTTCCAAAGAAAATTCTGAGAGGGGGTAGCAGAGCAATGACCCACAGGTATAGATCTAGCTCCCCAGACCCAGAGAGTCCCCTCTGAACAGGTTCAAGTCCCCTTACTGCATTGTGTAATTTGTTCCATGATTGGTTCCTTTTCCAAAATAGATCAATAATTCTAAGCGGTAACAAGGAGTTATCCACTGATTGGACACAAGGTAAAAATTAACATCAGAATTTTAATCTCTTGGGAGCAAATATTTATAATAAAAAGTGAGTATCATCTCTCCCACAACAACACTAGGTCCACGCTTTGAGAAGATAAGAAAGTCCACGTACGCTGAAAATTATACATGAAGCAGGCCTGTGCAGCGATCATCCATTCAGCCCTGGTTTCACAGAAGATGGCAATGTTGGTCTTTGGTTTCTGACCCAATATCTGTAAGCCATTTCCGAAATTAAAAGCTCTAACGAAGACATCTTCAAAGGACAGCCAATTATAGTTCCCAAGAATAACCTGATAAAACAGAAAGCATACAAATAGTTTTCAAATTAACCAAGATATTAATTTCTAGAAAGAAGCCAGGATGTGTTCCAAATTTTGAAAAACCAGAAAGTTGTGTTTGTATGTAAACTATTTTGTTCTAATGAAAAGCTGGAAAGTGAGTTTCAAGTGAAAAGTCTATTTTGAAAATTAGCTATTTTGTGATATCTTCTATGACAACTCAAATCTTTAACTGTAATTTGGGGGTGGGGGGTTGTTTTTCTTTTAAAAAATTATTCAAGGTTTGACAGGATCTTAAATGTCAACTTTCTGGCCAAAGGCACATATATTAATAATTCATTTATAGACTTCATTTACTTAAACAATGCAGATGTTAGTTTATAATTTAGCCTAGTGTCAAGTACTACTGATACCAACATTTTACTTTCCCTCTACTTACGAATTCCTGGATTTCAATATCAGACAGTATAACATGATTCACAAACAGAAACTGGCAGACCCAAGCTAACAGAAATGCTTATGGCCACTCAGTTGGAACTGCCGTAACTAACTGGATAAGCAAAGTAAACAAGTCTGTTTATACGACCAGGTGGGGAGCTGTTATACTATTTTCCAGAGTCCCTCTGTTGAATGCCCACTGGCGTGGCAGGGCTTTCGACTTTTATTTGTGCAGGTGACATCAAGGCTCACATTAGTAACAACCCCCTCTTAACTACCTTCAGGAATTTTCTCCAACTTAGATCAGACCGTAAATCCCCAATTATATACAGATTAGATAGAAAGCTGTTCTTGCTGCAAAAATATATAGACAGTTCCCACACATGGCTGCGTCACTAACATACATCTCTCATGCCTTAAAACCACCTAACCATATTCATTTTCAAAAATGCTTATAATATTTAAGAGATTTCTAGAAACAGAGGTTGGATGAAGATACAAATGGAAAAAGTTAAATACTGCCCTCTAGTGCCCTATTCCAAACTGGACTTGAGAAGTAAATTTTCATTTTGTTGGATAAAGCAGCTGAAATTAAAATGCTCATTTAACTTTAGTGGGTCTCAAACCCTCACCCTGCTCTGCACCCCCATGAAATGCTCAGCACGCAGAGCTCCAATGGCTTCAAAAGGAGCTCTGCAGCGGTGAGAAGGTAGATGAGAATTTGGCCGAAACGTGTAGGAACTGGATCTACCATTATTAAGAATTTCACACCCCAAAGATAGGCATGAGCTACCTCCTAGATTCTAGACTCTAAATGAGTTTTGTAAATTTCAGGGACTATATGTGTTCTGAAAAAGCATTAGCTATAAAACCCAAATACGTAAACCCAAATAAATGATGGTGCAAAGAAATCAAGCCATGAGTTTAATTCAAGTGTAACCAAAATCTGAATTTAATTCTTTAAACCACTGAATTTTCTAGGAGTGATCTTTCCCATAAAGATTACATTTAAGTGACCCTACCTACCCCATAATTTTATCTGACTTGTGCTAGAAAAGGTTTCAAATCCTAACTTTGTCCCTACCCTATGGTTAGCCCAACCTGAGATTAAACTCATGTATCTATTCCCTGCCTGTACTGTAGAACACTGCTGAAGAACACCAACCAGGTGTTTTAAATCCAGGATCACAGATCTCACCACCCAGCAATCCTATTATGCTTCCCTGGTACATTCATTTTCTCACCCTCTGAAATGGCTATCTGAAACCTTCTCTCTACTCAAATATCCTCTACCCTTTCTCTCCCTTCTCCACTTCCATGTGACGATACTATCTCACACTCCACTGAGAAATCAGAAATTAAACAGAAACTCCCTTACCTTTCTACCACCAAGTTTAATAACCTACATACACCTGTACCCATAGCCTTTGCAGTCCCTCACGGTATCACAGTGGCTGAAGTGTCCCTGACAAAAGCTCGACTCACTAGGACTTTAATTTGAAGAGCTTCCCAAGTTTCCATCTCTAGTCCTGACCACCCGTACTTGGATATCCAACCTACTTTTTCACTTGATTATGCAACTAAGATGTCTAACAGATATTCCCCCAATGCAACCACTTCCCTCCACCTGCACCCTGTCCTCCTAGTCCATCTCTCCCCTGAACTAATGAATGCTGACTGGCCAACTTCCATTCTTATTCCTTTAGCCCCTTCTCCCTACAATAGTGAGTTTCTGAAAAACATAAATCAGCTTACTCCTCTGCAAGTGTTTTCCCTTTCCAGTAGGAATGGAGTTGGAAAACCTTACCCTGGCCTACAAAGCCTTAAAGGTCCTAGACTTTGCCAGTGTCTCTGTGCCCATCTCAAAACCTCTGTCCTGACTTTCTATGAATACAACTTTGTCTTTTCTGTCCTTCAAACAGGCAGCGCAGGACCCAAGACGAGGCGAAACAGGTGCTCAGGGCACGAAATTTAAGGAGGCACTCAGTCTCAGGGTCTGAATGCCGTCATGAACTTTGCTCCCTAAGTGCCTCCCCCAGCTGGGCTCATTCCTGTTTTAGAGCCACTGCACAATCCTGTCCCACTGCAAAGAAGGCTCGTTACCCATATCTTCACAAAGCTGGCCCCTCCGTGTCCTTCAGGCCTCCACTTAGCCGTCACTTACTTAGAGAGGCTATCACTGATCTCCAATCAGCTTTCTTTCTTCACGATAGTTAATAAATCTGTTACCTTATTATTTATTGTCTCTCTTCCTCCCATACAAATACAAGACCCAGAAGAGAGTAATCTGTGTGTCTTGTTCATTATTGTCCCCTAGTGCCTAGGACGGTACTAGCATATAGTAGGCACTCAGCGATTATTCGCTAAATGTGTGGAACGGATCGGAGTAACGAAACAACTTCAATTCACTCTGGGCCTCTTGAGTCTTTAACCTCTCCTCCAGCAGCCTCATTTGTTTAAAAGATGGCTTTTTTTTTAAAGGTCCATATCCACCTGATCATTTAACTCCCCTGGCTTCTTTTGTTCTCATCACCATTCAATCGCATACACCCTTTGCCACCACCTCTTAAATATTCTTACCTGTGACCCATGAGACATAAGTATGTTTGACTGTCCTAAGAGTCAGGAAAACGCATGCCCAGTGTGGCTACGTGAACGACCACCGGGGAGTCTGAGCGGTTTCCTCATTTGTAAACCTAGTTGGGGGCTAAATGAACCCTACAGTCACTTTCCTCTCTCACATTTAATTGCCTGTATTGTCACTCTGTGACAGGTGTGACATACACATATGTAAATATCAATGTTGTCACTCAGACTATCACTGCCTGGGACACAGGAACTTAATAATTTACCTTTGTTCAGGAACCTATGAAATTAGATACCTTGATTATGCTGATGAGGAAGGCCTCTTATGTCAAAAGAAAACTATAAAAATAAAATGGAGATAAGATACAGAACATTCTATAAAACAAAATCACACAATACTTAACCAGTCAGGGCGCTGAAGAATGAGATATTCTATAAAGGTTAAGTCTTCAGGTAGCTGAGTTTAACCTCTATCAGCACTAAAACTTTTACTTTAACCATTCAGAACAGAGATATCTCAAAAGTACATACTTTCCTACCGTCAACAAAGTACATCTGGCTTCATTTAAGCTTTCCCTCTGCAAATGAAGATCTTTACAAACAAATTATTGTGAGGGAGCCAGAGAGAGTGAAAATATTCAAGAGATCCGGACAGTTGGTAATAACCATGACGACGACAAGGGCAGCTAACCTTTACTAGTGTTTACTACGTGCTAGGTATGCTGTAAGTAACTCTCACAATAACTCTAAGATAATTACTATTATTATCCCTATTTCACAGATGAGAATACCGAGGCATAGACAGAATAAACATAACTTGCTCAAATCCCACAGCTATTAAGTGACAGACTAGGATACGAACCCAGGCAGATGTATTCCAGAATCTAAGTACTAAATCACAACACTCCAACTGCACTATAGGAAGGAGGTGAGATGTTGCTGGGCAAGTGAGTAAGGTGGCCTGATTAACAGCTGTAAAATATCATTTCAACTGCTGTGTTTGAATGGATTATAGTAGAGGCAAGAGTGGAAGCAGAAGACCTGATTTTTTTTTTTTTTAAAAAGGGAGGCGGGTGGAGGGAACTTTAGGGGGAAATAAAAAAAATCAGACTCCTGGTTTTTGACTTGAGCCATCTGGTACACAGCGGTGCCTTTAACAAACGGGGATGACAGGGAGAGGAGCAAGTATGGAAAGGAAAACCAAGCGTTCTGGCTGGGGAGAGTATTAATATAATAATCAACCACAAATTCTGGCCAAGAGATGGGCCATTATTTTTTATATAAATTATGTAAATATCCTAATAAGTCAAAAAATAAATGTCATACACATATGCAAATAGGATAAAAACATGACTCAAGAAAGAAATAACACAAAAGTAGGCAATGAGGAAGAGGAAAAGAAAGCTAAGTCAACTCCTAAGAACAGAAATGAGTATTTCTAGTATCTTTTTGCATCAACTTAGAAGGAATGTCAGTCATAGTGAAACTTCTCTTTCTAAGCACGATGACTGCATAATCCCTTCTAGTTTCTTCTCTCTAAGGTGTGTAAAATATGTAAGAAAAAAACGTAAAGCATCTCCAGAAGTTAGATCACTAAATGTTTGAGCTGGTCTTGTGTGTCTTCTGTTTCACTGCAAAGTTATTTTTATTCTTTGCAACTCTGTTCTAATTCAGGTACATGTATTTTTAAAACGTTCTGGAAACTGATCATTTCATTGTTAATTCATTTCAAAAGACATCGGTACAAGCACTTGCTGCTGGGAAGGCTGGGATCAGGAGCCACTGACACACGTTGCACACGCTTCACTCTGCCACCATTTTATAAAACCATATGAGACTTAAAATGACAGCACGATATAGTCCTGGAAAAGCTGGCCAAGCCTCAGGAACACAGCCGCCTCTGTTTCTTCGCCATTTGTTCTTCTGTTTGTGCCCCTCGGGAAACTTGTCTTGGTGAAGCTGATGGCCGCACTATCCTGGGCATAATTACAGCGGAACCATCACATCTTCACTTACCTTCCCTTGGAAGCTCAAAACAGACTTTTAGGATAAGATGGAAACAAAGCTTCAGAGTTCATTCATTTGAAATAAAGCTTTGAGCATCTTTGTTTCAACCATGCCAGATACACTCTAGGGTTAACCCCCAAAGCTCAGTCCCCCAAAACAGGGAGAAAACTTTTAGATATTGCTAATCACTAGCTTTATTTTCCAATATAAGATTATCTTCAAATATGGAAACTATTAAATGAAGATACACTCCATCAAGATTACGTACGTGTTCCACTCTTAGTAAGCTCTCTGAGCAGAGGCCACACTGCCTAAGCAACTCCACTTCTACATCTAAGGGCAGGTTGTGAAAGGTTCCCTTTTCACTATCCTTCCATAGCAGCAGCTGCTGCTGCAATACAATGGGTGTTAAATAAGAAATCAAGGGCGGGGCAGCCTAGTTTAATACACAGTGGAGATACCCCCATCCAGTCTACAGAACACTGCTACAGTTGCAATGCAGACCAACAGAAACTGAAGTCTTAGCCAACGAGTGGTATAGCACACCTTCTCAAGTAAGGCTAACGGAAAATATTTGCTTCGTTTGTGATACACAAAACCTACTTTCCCAATGAGTCTAATTTCAAACAAGAAAAAATATGTTTTCTACATCAGAGTTTATATTAAAGACTTCTGAAAAAAGTTTGATGAATCACAAATGCGAAGTTAATGGCAAATGTCAATGGAAGGCACACCCTCTGACACTGATGTAGTATAGACAGAAAAGGGTGCTAACTGAAAATGGTTTCTCTCACCTTCTAACTTTTCTACTAGAGTTCAAATATTTCTTTGTTGAATAAACAATGAATACAAAGGCACCACGGTCAAGACAGGGAGGAAAGAGCCACATACTTACTCATTCACACACTCTCTCTCTCTCTCTCTCTCTCTCTCTCTCTCTCTCTCTCTCTCTCACACACACACACACACACACACACACACACACACACACACACACACACACACACACACACACCATGCACGGGGCATAAGAACTTTGCTTGTGTCGGGACTTCCCTGGTCGTGCAGTGGTTAAGACTCTGTGCTCCCAATGCAGGGGGCCCAGGTTTGATCCCTGGTCAGGGAACTAGATCCCACAGGCATGGCGCAACTAAGAGTTCACATGCCACAACTAAGGAGCCAGTGAGCCAGAGCTACGGAGCCCATGTGCCACAACTAAGACCCAGCACAACCTAATTAATTAATTTTAAAAAAAAAGAACTTTGCTTGTGTCCACTGCATTATCTGGCCACATTTAAGGAACAACTATGATAGCTCTAGGATTTTATTTTGTCCTAATTATACTGACACCTGAATTAAGAAAGAATTTCATATTCACCGTATTTTTCTCCTTTTTATATACTTGGGAACCAGTCTGCTGATATGAGTACTGGATGACTGAAAGTGCTAGCTCCATAAAATGCATGTAGTATGTGCAGGATACTAGAGAAAAAATCAGCTTCCTGCTAAAACAGGATTTCTGTTATATATGCTTACATTAAAAGTAAGAGAACCCAATCTTTGAATTCAAATAGCAGTAGGAATTGTCAAAGGACAAAAATGAATGTTTATTTTAGATACAAAAAGCACAGAAAAGAAGGCAGAGGAGTGGAAAACTTTAGCACTTAAAAAATGTAGTGTTTTCAGTACCTTTTATAACTACCAGATCTCGAAAGACAGAATCAAGGATGGTACACCATAAAAAGTAGCAACTAAATATGACAAAAATCAGACACCGTTATGATAAAGTGTTTTGCAAATTATAATCTATAGGCTAGAGAAATCAAACATGCTTAACTACATGACTTCAATTTCTTGAAATGTGCTGTTAACTAACCCCAGCTAGATCTTAATTTAGCAAAAAAAAAAAAAAAAAAAATCATTTAGGTGAGGCAAAACTAAGTCACCAAAAGAAATAGGGAAAATGCCTTAAAAGTAGAGTGACCACAGGATTTATCCAAATCACTCTGGCGACTGTAGGGGGCACTATTAATGCCAGAACAACAAGTGTAAGTCAGGATGGTTCCAGGCACAAGATAAAACATCACTCCATTTGAAGGTTAGGAACACATACAGATTCTGTTGTCTAGAGTTAAAATAATGTTTTTTAATTTCTAGGCGTTACTGATATTAACTTGCATGCCATCTCCTTTATGTTTAGAAGATGATGACTGGAATTTGTGTGGTAAGTGGCAAAATTAATGGACCATTAAGTTAAACAACATCGTTCTCACTCCCCTCCCCACATTCTGCAGTAACAGGAGGAAATCTGAGCATTTCATTCCATAGCTGTGCTTATTTGGACTCTCCTCCAAGATCTGAGAGTTCCTTCATGATTAACAGAAAAAAGACAGCTGGAGTCAGATGTAGTTGGAAAAAGAGAGTAAGGGAAAAACAACTTTGCCTACACAGGTATTAAACCTATAACCTCACCAAATTATCAACTAACTACAGATCATCTTACTGCCTCTAAAAAAACTTTATCTTCAATTTTCACCTACCAGAGCTTCAAAAACCGTTTCTAAGAAACTCACATACCCAAGTTCATAAACAGCATTTTCATGACATTTCTATACTTATTACCCCTCACGGGCTGCACTACTCCATGATATAAGTCTTTAGATTCATTCATCAATTTTGCCCAGTGAATTCCCAAGATGATAATAAAAGCTAGAGCATTTACACTAGATACCACAAACTGTTCCACACACATACTTGTAGAACGTACACACACAAACACATACACTCTCACTCTCTCTCACTCCCTTTCTCTATCTATTAATCCTCTCAACAACTCTGAGCTGGGGTTAGTTTAAGGAGTATGGAGCTAGACACCCTGGGCTCTGGTCCCAGCTTCACCACCTGCTAGCTATAATGCCCTTGGGTCAGTTACCTAACCTATCTGTACCTCAGTGCCATCATCTGTAAAGGAGGGATATCCCGATCACACTAACCCGTAGGGCTATTTTAAGTCTTAAATAAGTTGATATGTGTGAAGCTCTTAAAACAGCCTGGCTCATAAGAAATGCTAATAAATGTCAGCAATGATCATTACCCTCCATGTTAAAGAAACTGAGGCAAATTTGTTATGTAGCTTTTCGGAAGTCACACACAGCTAGTAAGTGGCAAAGCCGAGATTCGAACCCATAGTCTGTAACTGGAGTCCAGGCTCTTAACCACTGTTACACTGCCTCTAAGGAGGTCTTATCCTCTGTTTCAAATCAATAATGGCAAGTTCTATATCTGTGAAAAGAAATTCTTAGAAAACCAAAGCACTTGCCACAAACCAAAGTACCAAATCATTAAGTATCCAATGGAACCTACATTATAATCAGAAAGAGCAGGTCACACCCCAAAACCCAGAGCAATCTCGAGTTCACAGGTGCTTCTGGAACTACCAGGGAATATAGTTTCAAACCCCAAACTGTCCTAGACATTCTATTCCAAGTCCTGGTAGCCATTCAGGCTCAGAAGTGCCCCACACCAGTGAGTGATCTCAATGTCTTCGTGAAAATTCGGAATAAATCCATGCCAGGGGTACAGAAGGAGAAAAAAGCGCAGTCTAGTCCCCTTCTAGCCCGTTTCTCCTGCCACATGCGCAAATTCCAATAGAAGCAGGCCGTGCTTGTCCCCCGCCACCACTTCTAAGCAGACATTGTATTCAGAGCGAATTCAAAGGCAATAAAAGACCACATTTACCTTTTTAAAAATTTTTCCATTTGGTTGCACTTCATCTTCCTCATTTAAAATTTCACGTGTTCCCAAGAGTCTTTTGTCCTTGAATTTGTTTTTTGCGTGCATAAAAACTTTATCTAGCGTATCACATCCAGGGTATAATACTGAGGCCAAACCATCCAAGCTGTTAACAGATCTGTATGCAGACTCAGGTTTTGAATTTACAGGCTTTGCTTTAATTTGGTTTGATTTTTCTTGTCTTGACTCAGACAAAAAATAATATGGAATGTATGTTAAAATAGTATAAAGTGATATTATAAAGTGTATGAAATATAAAAGAATGGGGTTGATGGTATGTTTTAGCTTCATAGTAGATGGCTTTGAAGACACGTGGTTATTCATAGTGCTCAAAAAGTAGAATTAACAGATTTCCATAAGAATCTAGAAGTTAAAGAAAGAAAGTTATTAGTCAAAAAATCATTCTTAAATAACTTTAAAGAAAAAGTCTTCATATCAGATAGGCACACGATTTTTTTTCCAGTAAGCAGCAGCTAGTATACTGGCCACCAGCAATGTCCTGTCCACTCCTGATATTTATAGGATACACATTTATGCCATATCTATTAACAATGGGATTTCTACAGAAAAGTTTCCACATCATTCTGTAAACGGGTGGCTTTTCCAACCTAACCCCAAGTAACCACAAATACTTCCCAGTGGTGAAGAGGAAGCAAGCCAGAAGACCTACAAGAGAATGGAGACCAACAATTGCACCCATTCCCTGTTCTTCAGTGTCTCACTACATTACAGATGGCAAACACTTAGCACATATGCCACATTCTCCTCTCTCTCGACCCCTGCAGCCACTGCTGAATCATCACTGCTTTCTTTCCCAGGGGAGCCCCCTTCTCCCACTCTAGGCAGCAACAAGCAATTGGAGTTAGCAAACAATATGAAATTCACTTCCCACAGTGATTCTAGATATTTTTCAATTTAGGCAGGTTAA
Source organism: Physeter macrocephalus (assembly GCF_002837175.3). Taxonomy (NCBI): domain Eukaryota; kingdom Metazoa; phylum Chordata; class Mammalia; order Artiodactyla; family Physeteridae; genus Physeter; species Physeter macrocephalus. Next base: position 123,883,454 of record NC_041215.1, on the reverse strand, counting down.
ATTGAGAAGCAAGTAGACAACAGACTTTGGACATTTTATATGTTGCATTTATCAGATTTATTGAGAATCTACTCATGTGTAGATTGTGTTCTAAGTACAGGGTGTGTGTGTCAGACAGTATTCTGAGTACAGGGACTTTAACAGTGACGGAAACAATCTAAGTCTCTCCTCCCATGGAACTTATACATTCCTTGGGAGAGGTAGACAAATATCACCAGATGGTGAGAAACCCTAAGAGGGAAAAATGAACCCAGTAAGGGAAATACTGGGTGACGAGGCAAGGCTAAAGAGGTGCTCTAGTATGTGGGTGGTCCACGAGAGCCTCCCTGGCCAGTGATATTTGAGCTGAGACTTGAAGAGGGAGAGTGGGGAAGAAGAACACGAGGCAGAGGACACAGCCTTTGTTCGGTAGGTAGGTGATAATATCATTTTTGAAGAAGCAAAACTGAAGCTACTAACTGATTACTCCACCCAGCTCTAAAACCAGGATTATGATTTCTAGCATTCTTCATCTCCATGTTGTAGAAATTCTATTCTAGGAAAGTGTGTGTGAGAGATCTGAGGAATCCATTCTTTCACCCAGTCTCCACGCAGGGCAGAAGCTCTACTGCACACGCAGCAAACAGACGACTGGGCACCGTGATTCGTAAGGTGGATGCAGGGAGAGAAGCTCCAGAGACCAGTGGCTACAGCCAAGCCCAGGACCCCACTCACAGAGCAGAGGACACGCTGCTGCCCCTTCCCCTGGCTCTGGAGCAATGGCACAGAGGTTCTCCCCAGGCCAGAGAAGCAGGCTGTAAGAACACAGAACCACTCAGCAATCCCTAAGAGGACGGACCTTAGTTGGAACAGAGAACAGAGAAGTTCAAGCCTAATGGCACTATGGAAAACAATGGAGACTTCAGTGGTGAGCAACTCAGATGAGGCTGGTAGTTCCACAACAGGAACAAGCAAAAGAACAGATCCAGAGAAGTTCAATGGAATCATGGAAAGAGACAGCTAGGAAGAGCCCTCCTAGAGTCAGCGCAGCTCATAGACTGGCCTCAAACACAACCCCTACAAAGACCATCTAATGTAACTGGATCACCCTGTGGGGCAACTTACAGCCCAGGGCACTGTGCAGAACAATAAAGCAATCGACTAGCTATCAGTGGAGAATATTTGCTGGGTGTGGTGCCAAGAGGCAGATCAGGGAGGCAGACCGTTAAAGGGAGCCCTACAAGAACCATGCTGTCACCCCCTGAAGAAGGTACTTCAAAGTAACTGTGTGTGTTCCCAAGGCTGTGCCCTTGAAGGAGCCCCATCAGAGGATGCACACTGCAGAAAAAGTAAACTTCACCAAAACCGGTCAGCCAAGTCAGCAAACAAGCAAGCAAACAACACAACAAGAAAAGTACGGAAAAGGCGAGGGAGGAATTATTCAGAACTGCTACAAAAGTATCTAAAATGTCCAGTCTACAACAAAAAATTATGAGGCATGCAAACAAACAGGAAAGTATGACCCACACACAGGGAGAAAAGCAGGCCAACAGAAATCCTCCTTGAGAGGACCCAAATGTCAGACTTAGCAGACAACGCATCAAAGCAGCGATTATAAATATGTTCGGAGAACTAAAGGAAACCATTCTTAAAAAATTAAAAGTCAAACTCTGCAACTTTACAAGAAAATGGACACCTCCGAATTTGCTCACGCACAGCTGGTGAGAAGCCAGCTCTGGGCGCTGTTCACCATTCCAAGCTCTTTTCTTCAACAACGTATTGTGTAGTACCCTGAAGAATGAGTCCAAAGAATCTAGATTTCTGCCAGAAAGGGCATGGGGAGCCACTGAAGGTTTCTGTACAGAAAAGTGGCACAACGAAAACAATGGCCCTAGTACTTTCAGGACATCAGAACTGCAAAGAATAGATGCACCTTGGGGCTTCCCTGGTGGCGCAGTGGTCGCGAGTCCGCCTGCTGATGCAGGGGACACGAGTTCGTGCCCCGGTCAGGGAGGATCCCACATGCCGCGGAGTGGCTAGGCCCGTGAGCCATGGCCGCTGAGCCTGCGAGTCCGGAGCCTGTGCTCCGCAAAGGGAGAGGCCACAACAGTGAGAGGCCCGCGTATCGCAAAAAAAAAAAAAAAAAAAAAAAAACAATAGCTGTACCTTAATAACCCAGGAGAATGATGTTATCTCACTAAGTACTCTGAAATTTAATTCTGCATGTTTGTATTTTTAATTTAAAAGTAACTGTGATTTAAAAAACTATCTCTATCCACAGAAGATATGACTGTAATACAGAAAATCCAAAGGAACCCACTGAAAAACGAATGGAACAAAGAGTTCAGCAAAGGCTGCAGGATATAAGATGAATATACAAAAATAAATTGTATTTCTATAAACTAGCAATGAATAATGGGAAAATGAAGAAAACATTATATTTATAACACTTTCAAAAATACTTAACAAATGGAACAAACAAAGAGTTCAGCAAAGGCTGCAGGATATAAGATGAATACACAAAAATAAATTGTATTTCTATAAACTAGCAATGAATAATGGGAAAATGAAGAAAACATTATATTTATAACACTTTCAAAAATACTTAGGATTAGGTATAACAAGAAGTGCAAACTTTGTACTATGAAAACCACAAAACATTGTTTAAAGATATTAAAGACCTAAATAGAAAACATCCTGTTTATGGATTTTAAAACTTAATATTGTTAAAATAGCAACATTCCCCAAACTGATGTACAGATTCAACACGATGCTTATCAAAATCTCTGCTGACTTTTATAGAGAATTTTGTAAGCTGATCCTAAAATTCACACAGAAATTCAAAGTAGCCAGAACAGGCAAAACTTTTGAAAAAGAACAAAGTTGAAGTGCTCACACATCTCAATTTCAAAGCTTAATACAAAGCAATATTAAGACAGTGTGGTACTAGAAAAAGTACATATAGATTAACAGAATAAAATTGAGAGTCCAGAAATAAACTTTTCTATTATGGACTCTCAATTTCAAAGCTTAATACAAAGCAATATTAAGACAGTGTGGTACTAGAAAAAGTACATATAGATTAACAGAATAAAATTGAGAGTCCAGAAATAAACTTTTCTATTATGGACAACTGATTTTCAACAAGATGGCAAAAAAAAACACAATAGGGAAAGAACAGTCTTTTCAACAAATGGTGCTGGAACATCTGGACATCTACACATAAAACAACGAAGATGAACCCCTTTCCTATACCATACAAAAAATTAACTTAAAATGGACCACAGGCCTAAATATAAGAACTAAAACTATGAAACTTTAATAAGTACTAATCACTGAGTATAAAGTGTTTCAAGAAGAGTACAGTAAAAGGTAGAGGCTAGTTCTGGCTTTTTCTGAGACATCCTCTTGAACCAAACAGCAATTTATTATGATCTTAAAAGTCTGGGGATAGGGAGGGCAGAGGAATGGAGATTTTCAATAGATGATACCACACAGCTTGAACAAGCACCAAAATCAGCAGGTGTTCAGGAAATAATCAGCCACCCAGTAGAGCAGGGTACAGATGAGGAGATGAGAGATGAGGGCAGGGTATTAAAGGCCCCAGATTTTAAAGGTCAAATTGTTGTGGCCTGTGATGCTGAGAAAGAAACTTAGTTTGCATTCCAATGTACATAAACACACAGTATTAGAAAATAACTTTATGCAGAGGATAACCTGAAGGCAGCAGAAACTGGAGGGAAGGAAATTACGTGAGATAACAAGTAATCATTTACTCCTAGGTCACAAGCTATGGTGGGTGTGACAAGGAGCGAGCAGCTAGGATTCCTGGCTCCTAACTGCCCAGAGGGTGGCAAGGGTAGCAGCTGTTCCTCCAGCCTTTCCAACAACTGAAATCTTCCTGCTTAACATAGTGAGGGTGGTACTGTATCTGAATCGTGAACAGAATAAGTTGCAAATTAGAGTGAGGTAGTGAAAGGAGGGAAAACAGCTGGGGTGCCTTCAACTGAGACAGAAGTACAAACAGTGAAGAGGTTGGTCAGTGGCTGGATGATTGGTAGAAAGGAGATGAATACAAGTCTTGAAAATAATGGGTTTAAGATGTCGGTGAGTCATCCAAATACACAAACTGTGGAAGTTAAGAGGGGTCACAGTTGCCCAAAAAGAACACAAGGGAAACCCCCAAGGTTAAGTTCAAGGACAGAAAACTTTGGAGGGAAACTAATGCCAAGACTGAGAGGAGGAAAATCCCACGGAAAAGGCCAATAAAGTAGGAGAACTTGGAAAGGGCAGTGTCATGAAAGTCAAGGGAGGGGAGAGCCAATGGTGTCAAGCGTAGCCTAGACATACGTGTCACATGCAATTAAGACATTTAACTTTTCTAAAATGTTTTAGATAAACTAGGTAAAGTAACAAAACTTTGGTCAATTGCATCTTATCTGCTCAATGGCTACAGAAAATGTAGACTAGTGTCAACTGAAAAAAACGCACATCCAGAAAGTTGAGTGTTTATGTTTTATTCCACAGACATACTGAGGACTTAAGCCCAGGAGACAGGCTCTCAGACAGCTCTGAAAGACTGTTCCAAAGAGGTAAGGAAGGAGACAGGATATACAGGAGTTCTGCAAAAACAAACCAGGTAGTTGAATATCAAAAGATTTCTGCTAATTAAAGAAAAAAAAATCAAGTTAATGAACTTAGTGCTTTTTCTATGTATAGGAAGATGCAGGAGTCTGGGCTCACTGAAATCATTCCTTTGATATGCACCTTAACTGTGTAGGGCCAGTATTCTGTTTTTCTCTATCCTGAATGGGCTCATGGCTTGACGGCCACAACATCCTTTGTTTACTGATATGGCAGGCAACATTCTTCATCCACACTAGGAAACCAGTCACAGCTACTTTATTATGTTGCCACATCTTAGAATATGAGTATCACCTTTCAGAAAGTAAAGTTGAACCATTAAATCTATTAATCTCTTCCTTCACAGCTTCTAGGTTTCCAATTTAGTTTAAGAAGGCCTCATCCAACCCCAGGGTTAAACTAATGGTATCCTATATTTTTTTCTAGTATTTGCAAAATCTTTATATTTTGATCTTTAATCAACATGGAATTTATTTTTCTCCATTGTGTAAGGGAAAAAGCTAACTTTTCCTTTCAGGTGAACTGTCTGAACCATTTATGAAATAAACCATCCTTTTCTCAATTAACCAGAACGTCATCTTCCATAATAAGTTATCATTCCACACTTGGATTCGTTTCTGGACGCCGTTCTGTTTCTTGGATCCATCTGTCTACTGCTTTGCTAATACCACACTACACCAAGATAGATCTACAACAATGCTTCTTCAACTGTGATCCATGGACCAATCAGATCAGAATTACCTTAGAGTATATTTTAAATAAAGATTCCTCAGACATACCTTTCCCTTCCTTTCCTTCCCAATACCTATAAGCTGAAAACTACCAGCAGACTCAGTTTTAAACAGCAACCATGTGATTTTTATGTGCACTTATATTTGAGAACTATTGCTTTAAATAGCTGGTAAGACCCTCACTAGCCATAGTTTTCAAAATTTTCTCATCAATTCTCACAGATTAATTCCACATAAATTTTAAAGATTTAACATTTCTTTACGGTGAAACACAATTTAAAAAATCAGAGACTTCCCTGGTGGCGCAGTGGTTAAGAATCCGCCTGCCAATGCAGGGGACATGGGTTCGATCCCTAGTCTGGGAAGATCCCACATGCCGAGGAGCAACTAAGCCCGTGCGCCACAGCTACTGAGCCCACGTGCTGCAACTACTGAAGCCCACGCGCCTAGAGCCCGTACTCTGCAACAAGAGAGGCCACCGCAATGAAACCCGTGCACCACAACGAAGAGTAGCCCCTGCTCACAGCAACTAGAGAAAGCTCGCGTGCAGCAACAAAGATAAAATGCAGCCAAAAAACAATAAAAATCAAAAAATCAAAAATCTAAAAGGAACAAATATCATATATATCACTTATATGTGGAATCTAAAAAAATGATACAAATGAACTTATTTACTAAACAAAAATAGACTCACAGACATAGAAAACAAACTATGGTTACCAAAGGGGAAAGGGCGGGAGAGGATAAATTAGGAATTTGGGATTAACAGATACATACTACTATCAATACGTATAAAACAGATAAACAACAAGGACCTACTGTATTGCACAAGGAACTATATTCAATATCTTGTAATAACCTATAATGGAAAAGAATCTGAAAAAAGAATATATATGAATGAATCATTATGCTCTTCACCTGAAACATTGTAAATCAACTATACTTCAATTAAAAAAAGGAAAACAAGATTTAGAAAAAAATAAAATGCCATGACAAAATATAGAAAGAACTCCTATAAATTAAAAGAAAAAAAATTCAAGCAACAAAAAGGAAAACTGGGCAAAGAATATGTACAGAGAAGCCAAAAAAGAGGAAATGCAGATGGCTAATACATACAGACAATATATTCTCCTGAACTTGTAATCAAGATTAAAATGGGGCTTCCCTGGTGGCGCAGTGTTTGAGAGTCTGCCTGCCAATGCAGGGAACACGGGTTCGTGCCCTGGTCCGGGAAGATCCCACATGCCGCCGAGCCTGCGCATCCGGAGCCTGTGCTCCGCAACGGGAGAGGCCACAACAGTGAGAGGCCCGCGTACCACAAAAAAAAAAAAAAGATTAAAATGAAGCCATACTAATTTGCATCCAATAGTTTCACAAATATGTAAAAGACTACCATATATCCAGAGTGCACTGAAGTATTCCAGCAGTACAGTATATTTAAAACACACACACACAAAAAACACACCCTTTGCAATCCCACATTCAAACTCTAGTCTACAGAAAAGCAAATGCTTATTAAACATATAAACAAAGATTCAATCATTCATTTGCCAAATAAATATTGAACACAGACTCCATACCCAGACCTCTTCCAGAGGATGAAGTCACAGTCATGTACAAAACATGGGAAGCAAGCAGACCACGCACAAGTAACTAAATATCGAGAGGTAACAGGAGCTACCGAGACAAATAAAGCAGGTTAAAGGGAATGAATTTGGGGGAGGAGAGGACTGTTGCATTAGAAAGCAGTAAGAAAAGGCATCTCAGATGTTATGAGCAGATATCTGGGAGAAGAGCACTCTAGCTGAACCCAGGGAGAGAGGGGGACAGTGAAAGGAGACAAGGTCGGAGAGGATACTGTGAGAAAGGGGCCGGATCCTGAAGGGCCTGTCACTGTGAGAACAGTACTGACGTGGGAGACCGCAGCTGCTGCAGGAGCTCTGACAGGGATCAGATGGGGAGATGACACTGGCTTAGACCAGGAGGAGGACGAAGGCGGCAGTGAGAAATGACCTGATTCTACTTTGAAGGTACAGCCCTGTACACAGTGAGAGAGAAAGAGGGGTCAAAAGTGACTCTCAGGTTTTTGGCTTGAGACGTTGAAAAATACTGAGCTGTCATTTACTGAGATGGGGAAGGCTGCAGGAGGAGCAGATTTTGAAAAAGAACAGTTCCGTTTTGTGAAAGGTTAACTTTGGGAATTCTCAGCCTATTTGTGGTATTTCAGGCATGAGACTGGCTGAGATGGCCTAGGGAGTGAGAAGAGGTACAAACAGCAGATCCTGGGGCATGTCAATATTTAGAGGACTCAGGGACGAGAGGGGCCAGCAAACAGAGCGTGAGAGGAGGGGTCGGTGTTGACAGAGGAGAAGCAGGAGGGTGGAGTCAAGGAGGACTGATCCGCTTTACACATGTTGTCAACGAAGATAAATGTAAGCCAAGCCTCCAATGAGATGAGACTTCACGCCCATTAGGATGGTCATTACCAAAAAAGAAAAAAACAAAACAGAAAATAAAAAGCATTGGCTGGGAGATGGAGGTGGAGAAACTGCAACCCTTATTCACTGCTGGTGGGAATGTAAAATGGTACAGCTGCTACTGAAAACAGATTGGCAGTCCCTTAAAAAAATTAAACACAGAATTACCATATGATCCAACAATTCCACTTTTGGGTATATTTCCAAAAGAACTGAAAGCATGGACTCAAACAGATATCTGCACACCAAAGCTCATAGCAGCGTTATTCATAACAGCCAAAAGACAGAAACAATCCAAATATCCATGACGCGTACATGTATAAACAAAATGTGGCAGCCACACAATGGAGTATTATTCAACCTTAAAAAATGAATGAAGTTCTGAGACATGCTACATGTATGAACCCTGAAAACATTACACTAAGTGAAATAAGGCAGACACAAAAAGACAAATATTTGATTCCACTTACATGAGATACCTAAAATAGGCAAATTCATAAGAGACAAAGTAGAATGGTGGTTGCCAGGGGCTGAGGGGGCAGGGGAATGGAAAATTATGTTTAATGGGTACAGAGTTTGGAACGATGGGAAAGTTCTGGGGAACGGCTGATGGTGATGGGTGCAGAACAATGTGAATATACTTAATGCCTACTATACATTCAAAGATGATTACAATGGTACATTTTGTTATGTATATTTTACTACACTTTTTTAAAAATAAAAAAAAATTTTTTTTTAAAGATGAGGACTGGGAATCAGACACTGGATTTAACAACATGAAGGTCACTACTGACCTTGAAAAGATCTGTGGTTAAAGATCAAAGCCCAACTGGAGAGAGTTCGAGAAAGAATAAGAAGAGAGCTCTAGGAAGAGGAATAGAGAATGAGTAATAGGACAGGACAAAGCAGTTCCTTTTGTTTCAAAAATAAGAGATAACAGGAATTCCCTGGCAGTCCAGTGGTTAGGACTTCGAGCTTTCACTGCGGGGCCCGGGTTCGATCTCTGGTCGGGGAACTAAGATCCCACAAGCCACACATGGCGGTCAAAAAAATAAAAATAAATAAAAATAAGAGATAGTATAGCTTGTTTGCATAGTGATAGCTATGACCCAAAAGAGGAAAGGAAAGGATTACACTCAGAAACCTCAGAGGACTGTTTCCATGACCCCGTGGGATGCTCCAGTCCTCTACATAAAATGGCACAGTACAGTCAGCTCTCTGTACCCATGGATACGGAACCCACAGATACCAAGAGTCAACTGTGTGCAGAAGAGAGTCACATCCTTGGGTAGGAGAGGGTGAGCATGGTACCCAAGTGGAAGAGGTTGGCCTTATACAGGAACAGGGAGGCAGATGCATGTGAGTGGGTAGAAATGCTAACAGGAGCTGGTGGAAGATCCTCTTCTGGGTACTTCTATGTTATCAGAGTAACAGGAAGAAAAAAATCACTGGCTGAGAGGGAGGAAAAAAGGAAAGTATTAAAAAATTAAGGAGAAAGATTTGGGGGAGAATGGATACATGTATATGTATGGCTGAGTTGCTTTGCTGTGCACCTGAAACTATCACAACACTGTTAATCAGCTATACTCCAATATAAAATAAAAAGTTAAAAAAAAATAAGTATAAAATAGTCATCTAGGAAAACAGGAGAACGCATGGAGCAGGAGACAGAGCAGGATCACCTGGCAGCTCAAAAGGCCCACCTGAGGTCGGCTGCCATGGATGTGAAGTGAGACCAGTCAAGCTGGTTGTGTGCTTCCCAGCCAAGGTCAGCTGACAGAGCATAAATATGGATCAGGGAGAGCTAGATTAACCAAGGATGGGATTTTATTACACAAGTACCAGAACAAAACAGGTAAAGAAAGGAAAGATAAGTAAACTAAGTCTGTTTCCAAGGGAGTCAGTATAATGACTGATAAGGCAATTTTAACTTGAGAAAGGAAGGCCACGAGGAGGGAAAGCATTTATGAGGAGACAGATCAGTGGAATTAGTCACAGAATTGTTGGAGGTGAGGCACTAAACGGGTGTAAGTTGGAACCACAGGAGGTAATGGTCTGTGCAGAATGTGTGAAGTTGAGATTGCTGAGGCCGTATGGTTATCCATCACGGGGAGGTCTAGATCATAGTAATGGAGAAAGGGGAAGCAGAGGCAGACTGGAATATGAGATCATTTAAGGACAGGAGGTTAAGGAAATGAAAGGCTGTGGTACTGGAAAGATTGAAAACGCTAAGAGTCATGATAGGATAGCAGTAGAGTCATAGGAAGCCTGAGGTTCTAATATTTAAGGAATAAGGGGATAGATGACTACAACAAAAAGGAATTATGTATGGTAAGTAGTACAGTTTGAAGGCAAAGCTTGGAGGATGTGGTAGTACTGTTTCAAAGGCAAAAAATCTGTTAATCAGATTAGGCCCAAGATGGAGTCGCTCATGCTAAGCCCCACGTCAGCAAAGCAAAACTCAGCTAAGTTTCTATGCTCAGCTCTCCCAGAAAAGGCAGGCGTAGGTCAACCAATCAGTCTGGCCTGCTCAGCACAAGTTACCTGACCCAGCTCTAATACCACCCTTTGCACCATGTAAAGGAAAATAAGCCTGCTTTAACCAATCAGCAAATGCCCAGCAAAACTTCCTTTTTCCTGCTCATTGTGATCTACAAAAATCTCTTGCTTTGTACAGCTCTTTGGAGCTCCTTTCTGTCTGCTAGATTGGATGATGCCTAATTCTTGAACTGCTGAATAAATCCTACTAGATCAGAAAATTGTGAAAAATTTTAACAACTAAAAACAGAAAATCTAAAATCAAAGAATGGCTAAAGAACTTATACATCCATTATAGCCATTACAAACGATTATGGACGATTATGTGTGGACAATTATGCAGCCATCACAAACAAGTTATATGTACCTGCAATTAACCTGTAGGGACTTCCACATACCTTGTTAATTCTAAAAAACTTTAAATGCAGCTATAATTGGTCAAAGTACCTTAATCTTTGAAGACCATAATAACTTCCACCTTTACAATGCTCTCAGAACTGCTAATTAAAATAACAAGATGAGTCAAGTTTAACACTAAAAGAAAATGACCCATCATTATTTACACAATGCTAGATTAGCCAACACTAAACCTTTAAATGTGAAACTGTGTGATTAAAACTAGCTAGGTTCAAACACCTGAAATATGTTTTTTAAATGTTTTATGTAAATGGTCAATTGTATTACATCAAAATAAGTTATTCAGATCTTATATAATTTTATTTAGCTTTTGTTTAAAATCATAATGATGAAGTTTAAGAAAAATCTCTCCAAGTGTGGCCTCTATTATTTGAGAAGAAGAACACAGGAAACTTGGAGAGAGTGGAGGACGAGGAAGGAGGGCAGACAGGATTGTGGGTAACTGTCAGAACACTGAAGGCAGAAGTTCGGGTTATGAAAATGACTGTGCATAAAGTAATGGAGATTAATGCCCACCTACAAAACCACCTTCAAATAATATGCTTCAGGAGTATATGAAATTCTGATGTTAAGATAAAATTTTATGTTTTAAATTGTTACCAAGGGGTATTAGTAATATCATAGTCAGACAACCTATATTAAGTCCCCACTTTTCTTTAAATGCCGGCCCCCCCACCCAAAAAAAAAAAAAGCTACAAATTCTCATATGAACAGCTTCCAGAGACAACATGTTTTAGTAACAGGGAAAAAAATGTAAATGCCTGAATTTATGGGGCAGGGGGTCAGGGTATAGGCTGCCAAAGGGATCAAGTTCATACTATCATATTCCATGGTTCTACCTGCTTAGATCTGGTTCATCTACAAGAAGGTCATAGGCTCAGGAGAGATGCAACATAGCAGTATCTCAATCCATCAACCTCCACAAGTTGGAAGACTGAACAACGGAAACGGGAGTCACTCTGAATCTAAGACATCTGCAATGTCTACAGGAGGGAAGAGGTCAATTAACACCATTATTTTCTCTCTGCCAACAGTCTCTTACGCTTGCACACTCACCCCCACCAAGAAAAGGCGCCTGAAAGTTCAACTTCCAGAGCAGGGCAAGAACCCCTAAACTTGGAAATTTTCCTACAAATTCACTGGGCGCAGAGGGAGTGACCCAGAGAGAGGAGGTGACAAAAAAATGCTCCAGAGGGGGCATCCTGATGCCCACAGACAATTTATGTCTTGCTTATTTAACCTTACCCACCACCCAGCCCTATTTCCTCCTCTATATTTTCCTTGTAGCCTACACACCCAAACATGCATCAATACTATATAACTACTCATATCTGGAAAAAAAACACAGCTTAGCATTTTCTAATGAGGTATAAGTGGATTGCACAGCGATGAATATCAAGAAATCTGTATTTGCTGGTGTAAAGCATAACTAGAATTTTTCACCAGGCTTGCAATAAATGGGAAGCAATTCTGAGTACCAAGCAAGCAAGTACTATGTAGGGAGCTTCATATCATCTCATTTAATTGTCACAAAAACCCAATTTCAAACAGATCGTGCCCAAAGACACATCTAACAGATGAGGTGAAATTTTAACCAACATGTTTGACTCCAAAGCCAACCCAAACTTTTTAATTCCCCACACCCCCTAAACGCTTTTTAAAAAAGGGGGTGGAAGAAAAGATAAAAAGCCCTTCACTACCTACAGATTCTCCCTTCCACAACAGTCACAGTCACATACATTCTACAGAAACCAAGAGTCCTGATAAATTATCCAAATTACTTATTTTGAAATAAGAAACTGGGGTCAAGAAGGGCAGAAAGAAAGATTTCCTTCCCAAAACTAGGCTTTACTGAATTGTCATAGAAAATGCAGCCAGCAATTATGATTTGCTATCAGGAAAGAATTTTAGAGTTGGGACCCTGGCTCTGATGAACATGTTTGCTTCTCTGCCTCCCAATGCTAAGATCCTAATATGAAAAATACACATCTGCTTCAGGAGAATGGTTTTAAAACATTCACTGACTGTATGCACTGCTGCAAAAAACAAACCAAAAAAACACCCAGACCCTAACTGTAGGAAAGTTTTTTTTTTTTTAATTCTTACAAATATCAACATATAAGCTAATTTACTATGTTGACTCAGTACTGCATTGGTTCTCACTCTTCCTCTACTGAAAAAGATTTTTCCTTTATAAAACTTCAAGTATTAATACAATCTTTAACAAATTTAAAAATTTGAACTCTGACCTCACAGCTACTACTATTCTATGAATGAAATTAGACTGTACAGATGAAAATTGAGCCCACTGATCCACGTAAGTACTTCCTTAATACAACAAATTTAAAAGCTCAAGAAATTCTGGGCCAGAAAGTCTATTAAAGACATTTTTAGAGGGATGAGTCATATTACCATCTGGATTAAATGAACTTTCAATTCACAACTAGGAAATGTGATGAGGAAATAATAGTTTGGTCTTTTCAAGAAAACTATGAGGCTTATATTTATTCTAACCTCAGAAAATAAGACTTTGACCCTAAAGACATATATTGGAAGGGAGGGAGGAAGAAAGGGAAGGAAAGAAAGAGAAAAAGGGAGGAAGGGAGGAAGAAAGGAGGGAGGAAAATTCAAGTCTTTGCCATAAATATAAACTAAAAACTGAAAAGCAGTTTAAAAAAATTCCTATTTAAAATTGTGTCAAAAAAAAAATACCTAGGAATAAATTAACCAGTCTCCCAAGGCAAATGAAATAAAAGCAAAAATAAACAAATGGAATCTAGTTAAATGCTTTCACACAACAAAGGAAACCATAAATAAAAAGATAACCTACAGAATGGGAGAAGATATTTGCAACGATGAGACTGACAAGGTGTTAATATCCAAAATATACAAACAGCTCATAAAGCTCAATATCAAAAAACCCCCAAACAACCCAATCAAAAAATGGGCAGAAGGGCTTCCCTGGTGGCGCAGTGGTTGGGAGTCCGCCTGCCGATGCAGGGGACGCGGGTTCGCGCCCCGGTCTGGGAGGATCCCGCATGCCGCGGAGCGGCTGGTCCCGTGAGCCGTGGCCGCTGGGCCTGTGCGTCCGGAGCCTGTGCTCTGCAGCGGGAGAGGCCACAGCGGTGAGAGGCCAGCGTACCGCAAAAAAAAAAAAAAAAAAAAAAGGCAGAAGACATTTCTCCAAAGAAGACATACAGCTGGCCAACAGGCACATGAAAAGATGCTCAACACCACCAATGAGTATAGAAATGCAAATCAAAACTACAATGAGGTATCACCTCACACCTGTCAGAATGGCTACCATCAAAGAGTCCACAAATAACAAATGCTGGAGAGGGTGTGATATATTCCTACACTGTCAGTGGGAATATATCAATAATTTGGTGCAGCCACTATGGAAAACAGTATGGAGGTTCCTTAAAAAACTAAAAATAGAGCTGCCATATGATCCAGCAATTCCAGTCCTGGGCATATATCCAGAAAAGATGAAAACTCTAATTCAAAAAGATACATGCACCCCAATGTTCAGAGCAGCACTATTTACAACAGCCAAAACACAGAAGCAACCTAAATGTCTACTGACAGAAGAATGGGTAAAGAATATGTCATATATATATATATATATATATATATATATATATATATATATATATATATACAGTGGAATACTACTCAGCCATAAAAAAGAATGAAATATTGCCATTTGCAGAAACATGGATGGATCTAGAGAATACCATACTAAGTGGAGTAAGTCAAACAGAGAAAGACAAATATCATACGTATCACTTATATGTGGAATCTTAAAAAAAAAAAAAAAAAGACACAAATGAGCTTATTTACGAAACAGAAATAGACCTGCAGACACAGAAAACAAATTTATGGTTACCAAAGGGGAAAGGGGAGAAGGGATAAATTAGGCATTTGGGATTAACATATACACATTACCATATATAAAATAGATAACCAACAAGGACCTACTGTATAGTACAGGAAACTATACTCAATATTTTGTAATAACCTATAAAGGAAAAGAATCTGGAAAAGTATATATATATTCTTTACATGTATAACTGAGTATACATATTCTTTATACATAACTGAATTCTTATATATATTCTTTATATATAAAACCTGAATCACTGTGCTGTACACCTGAAACTAACACAACATTGTAAACCAACTATACTTCAAAAAAAAATGTTCAGCTTTCTCAAAGGGTAAAAATAATAATAATACAAATGGATCTATACAAAACAGAAACAGATTCCCAGGTGTAGAAAACAAACTTATGGTTACCAAAGGGGAAATGGGGGGAGAAAAAATTAGGAGTATGGGATTAAAAGCTACAAAGTACTATACATAAAATAAATAACCAACAGGATTTACTGTATAGCACAGAGAACTACATTGAACATCTTATAATAACCTATAACGGAAAGTAATCTGAAAATACAGATATATGTCTGAAAACTTTTATTCCATTTTCCTTTTCTAAATAAAGTCCAAGCCAGATGTTCTTTCAAAAAATAAAAAATGCTCGGGCTTCCCTGGTGGCGCAGTGGTTGCGCGTCCGCCTGCCGATGCAGGGGAACCGGGTTCGCGCCCCGGTCTGGGAGGATCCCACATGCCGCAGGGCGGCTGGGCCCGTGAGCCATGGCCGCTGGGCCTGCGCGTCCGGAGCCTGTGCTCTGCAACGGGAGAGGCCACGGCAGAGGGAGGCCCGCATACCACAAAAAAAATAAATAAATAAATAAATAAAAAATAAAAAAATAAAAAATGCTGGGTCCCGGCATAAAATTAAACAAGAAACAAAGAAATCAGGCAAGGAAATTTATACCTTTTTCTGCTTGTTATAGAACAAGGATTTTAAACAAATTCATGCACAAGAATACATGAATACACACCTACACCAGTCTCAGCTCTGCAACCAAT
Source organism: Physeter macrocephalus (assembly GCF_002837175.3). NCBI lineage: Eukaryota > Metazoa > Chordata > Mammalia > Artiodactyla > Physeteridae > Physeter > Physeter macrocephalus. The sequence goes on along the minus strand of NC_041215.1, from coordinate 123,867,733 downwards.
TACTGTGAGTCCTTGTCTAAGTCACTAAATCCTAATTTGCTTACCATTAATGTTGATGGAATTCAACTAGATCTATTTCAAGACTATATTCTATTGATGTAAAGGACTCCCAGACTGATTTAGAAGTACTGACAACCATCAAACACTGGAGATTTAAATGCCCTGAGGAACCCACTTCTGTCTTCTTTATAAGGTACATCCCTCTCCTTTTGGGGGTGAAGGGAAAAGGGGTAGGGAAAGAGTTCCCTGCTTAAAAAACACACACACACAAACACACATACACACACAAAGAAAAAACACTCAACGAGAAGACTTCTAAAAATCCATTTCAAAAATTCTACCATTTTCGGGACTTCCCTGGTGGTCCAGTGGTTGAGACTTTGCCTTCCAATGCCAGGGGTGCAGGTTCGATCCCTGGTCGGGGAGCTAGGATCGCACATGCCTCCCGGCCAAAAAAACAAAACATAAAAACAGAAGCAATATTATAACAAATGCAATAAAGACTTTAAAAATGGTCCACTTCAAAAAAAAAAATTCTAACATTTTCTAATCAGATTGCCTCCATGGTAAGAAAAAGAAGAGTTGCAAGAAAGGGGTAGGGAAAGCCTTTACTTCCTTTTCATTTTGAATCACGTGAACGTACTATCTTAACAACAAAAGTACTTTTTAACATATATATAGTCTAAAGATGATATGGGTGATCTGTGAGATTGTGCTGGTGTTGGACAGACTGATCCAACGAAGAGGAGAGGGGTTCAGATCTGGGTTAAGTTTCCCACCATGTAAAGGAGAACTAACTGCTCCAATCAACACACACACACACACACACACACACACACACACACACACACACACACACACACACACACACACACACTTTTAATGCATTGGCAAAATGTGGTTTCCTACCTCTCGCATCTATGTCCACTTGGCTAAAAGAACGAGTCAAGCACCCCAGAAAAGGAAACTGCCAGATGATGCTCCCTTACATAGATAAATGTATAAACCTGAGGTCCACACAAAAAAAGCAGTAAAGTGGCCTTTTTACCCATTAGAATGTCCCTTCACTCTTCCTTAGGGTTGCCAGATTTAACAAGTAAAAATACAAGATGCCCAGTTAAAGCTGAATTTCAGTTAAACAACAAATTTCAGTGTACATATGTCCGTGCAGTATCTGGGACATACAGTAAACCATTATTCAACACTTATCTGAAATTCAGCTTTAACGAAGTGCCTGGTATTTTATATGGCAACCCTACTCCTATCCCCAATCCACCACAAAGTAGGAAAATTAGGATGACCAACCACTCTGGTTTGCCTGGGACTTCAGGGTTTCCTGGGACACAGGACTTTTCAGTACTAAAACCAGGGATGTTCCAGGCAAACCAGAATGAGCTAGTCATCCTAAAATTAATCATTTCACCAAGTAAGCAAACCAATTATAGCCTGGGCTCCAGCACTAGTTAAGTCTGATCTTTTATTAATGAAATAAGTTTTCTGTACCTTATTTCCCCATATGTACAAAATGTAAAGTGCGGTTATAAGGGACTCTGGGAAAATGCAAAGGCATGATAAATACTAATTATTAGCATAGCTGGTTTGGGTACAAAGTTCTTTTTCATGTGGAGCTTCAAAGCAGACAGGTACTTGTTTTACTTATATACTTTTTACATGACCTACTGAAGGTCCTATTCCTTGCAACACTGGTTTGATTGTACACAGAAACTGTTCAACAGACCTGCTCCTTTCAGAACTAAGGCTATGGTCTGGGTTTGATGCTGGCCCCCCACGTTCTCGCTGTATAACATGGGACAAGTCAATTAACACCCCCAAGCTTCAGGTTCACTGTAAAGCTGGGGTGATAACAAATACCTCACAAAATTCCCTTGAGGAAAAAACAAGAGAAGTAGGTGAAAGCATTCTACATAAATTACAAAATACAATGTATGTTTTAGTAGCACTTCAAATTTGTTTATACAAAACTATGGATACCAATATCAATATTTTTATCGTGATAATTTCTTATACCCCTCTGATTCTGAAGGTGCTGAAGTCAATTCAACTGTACTCTGGCTCCACAGCCTAAGCTCTCAGTAAAACAGACTGGGTCTTTTTTTTTTTTGGCTGCGTTAGGTCTTCTTCGTTGCTGCACATGGGCTTCCTCTAGTTGTGGCGAGCAGGGGCTACTCTTTGTCGCGGTGCGCGGGTTTCTCATTGCGGTGGCTTCTCTTTGTTGCGGAGCACGGGCTCTAGGCACACAGGCTTCAGCAGTCGTGGCACGCGGGCTCAGTAGTTGTGGTGCACGGGCTTAGTTGCTCGCGGCATGTGGGATCTTCCCGGACCAGGGCTCAAACCCGCGTCCCCTGCATTGGCAGGCGTATTATTAACCACTGAGCCACCAGGAAAGTCCCAACACACTGGGTTTGACACTTTGCTCTACTACTTACCAAATGTCAACTTAGGTAAATTACCTTTCTAAGCTTTAGTTCCCTCATCTGTAAAATGTGGAGAATAATATCTGTACCACATAAACAGTTAATACATGTGAAGAATATAACAATTGCCTCATAATAAGCACTCAAATCTCAGCTGCTATTATTATTGATTAAATAAAGATTCAAAGGTAAGAAGAAGCTGAAACCATATATACATCCATGAAGTCCCTTATAAAATAGTACGCAAAAATAATGACGCTTAACACATCTTGTATTTGGAATTGGTACTAGTCCATTGAGCCTCCTTAGCTAGCCAGTCAGTTTTGGGAATTTCTCTCCATGAGCTTTAGTTAGATGATTACAAATTTATGTTTAAGAAAATACATATACTAATATTTTTTTCTCATGTCTAGTACTCCATGCAAAAAATTTAAATGTCCTTGGATTTTACAACACAGAACTATTGAATCCCACTCCCTGGATCCCACTCCAGTCCCAAAGGTAGAGAATACATGTGGAACACAACTCAGGACCAACTCTGTTTAACCAATTCAACTTACACAGCCCCCATACACCTAAAGAATATGATCCTCAACAAGCTTCCCTAACTCTCAGGGGTTTAGGTCCACCCTTAACAACCTCATACCTGGACCCAGCAACACACAGGGAAGTACTAAGAGGTGGCTCTAGAGTCCATTTTCATCTATCTCATTATCGTGTGGTCGATCACCAAACAGTTCCCGCCCAGACAACCACACATACACAAGCCCCAGGTACAGGGTTCTGAATCGTTTTTTTTTTTTTTTTT
>NC_041215.1:123856149-123863668 GCF_002837175.3 Physeter macrocephalus | reverse complement strand
ACCGGGGCACGAACCCGTGTCCCCTGCATCGGCAGGCGGACTCTCAACCACTGCGCCACCAGGTAAGCCTGATTCTGAATCATTTTGCCTCAACTTCCTCATCTATGGGAAAGCCTACCCCTACTCTGCTTTCTACTTACCTTCCCAAGACATATACCTCCTCTTATTATATCCAAAAGAAGTGATAATGAAATTCTCTATATAAAAGTACAGCTTTTTACATTAGAATTTTGTTCAAGGTTGATTCATTGAAGGGGAATGGGGAGAATGGCATGTTAGTCACTATTACATCACCCAAATGGTAGGGCAGAGAAACCAAACCTAGGACCCCTACTTAGTAGCATTGTTATGACACAACAATACTTACCAGTAAGTACTAACCAGCCAAGAATTGAATTCCTTGACTATATTAAAACATATATTAAATAGGACTATTTTCCCCTTTAGGACTATTCCTTATTTATTCCAGTGATTTCACACAAAATGGCTAATGAGGGCCAACTATATAAACATTTCAGGAGAACATGAACTATTAAATTATATAATGACATCAGCTTGGCTGGTTGGTACTTGAGGATCTTTATAATTCCAACTCAATCCAGCTAAGTGCTATATATAGTATTACATGAACCCATACCTAGGATAGTAAACAGATGGCCTAATGTTTTTTTTGGCGGGGGGGCCACAACGTGATGCTTGTGGGATCTTAGTTCCCCGACCAGGGATCGACGCTGGGCCCTCCACAGTGAAAGCGCAGAGTCCTAACCACAGGACCACCAAGGAACTCCCCAGATGACCTAATTTTTAAGTGAAGGTTGATTTAGCTGTATTAACGATTTCCCTTTTGAACTTACCTATTTTCTTCCCTAGAGTAAAATTTAAAATAAAATTAAAGAAAATTCAAAGGCTTAATAGTTCCAAACATATGAAATATGTCAGCAAACTAAATGTGCTTAGAATGAGCAAAGTATGCACGTTTGAGAAAAGAAAGCGCTTCAGATAAGTTTACCTTTAGGAATATGAAGAGATTCAAGTGTCTAAATTAAGATTTTCAGGATAATTTAATCTAAGATAATTTTAAAATGCTTCTAGTAAAAAAGAAAAAAATAATAAAATGCTAGAATAATTTTGCAATCTAAAGTCTACTGAAAACTATCCAGTCTGACTCTATACCTGTTCTTTCAATTTCAAGGATTTATAAATTGTTCAGTAAGATTCTTTAGATATTTCCTTTTTCACCTCCTTACCCCAAAAGCCCTTCTTATCTAAATTTTGGCATATCAGTTGAAAACAAACTTAAGAAAAAGCAAATAACATATATAATTAGACGTTATAAGTACACTGTGGAAATACACAGAACTGGATGAATGATCTGTATCACAACATTACATCAACTTCATTATTTATACTATCTGAATGCTGGCTAAGAATAAGGTTTAAACATTCAACTACTTCCTTTAGTCAATAGTCTTTTATTGTATTTTATTCATGATTTTTTTCTTTGTTTAATTTACATAAAATATTTTCTTCTTTCCATAAATCCTCAATTATTTTACCATTAATAATAAAGCTTTATCTAAACAGGTTTCAAAATCAAAGCTACTAAGATAAAGCACTGTCTTCCCACTCCTCTCCTCCACTCTCCGATGTGCTCAGTTTTCTGGCCTCAGCAGCTTTTCCATCAATGTTCAAAAACTAGATTGTGTTTCAAAAACAGAAGGTGTTAAAAAAAAGGAATCTAACTTCAACAGCTATGAGCAGTATTTGGCCTGACTCTAAGAAACCTTTTCGTGTTACGCCAAGGGAGTGGCAAAACCGCTGCTGTCCCCATCTCCTTGCAAACTTATAATCTGCATCATTTTCACTGAAATACAAATGAAAATACTCTGAATAATTTCTCTCTATTGCACAACTATATGCACAAGTAACACTTTCTGCTACCAGCTGAACGTGGACTAGTGGATCAAGTGAGTGATGAAATCCTGAAGGCCATCAAAACTTGTCTACTCTATAAAATATTTAAGTATGAATCACTAGAATCATGGATAGAATTTCCCTTTTTTTAATCAGTATAACTGAACATCAAGAAAATGAGTAATCAACTTGCTGTGAATCTGTAACATAGATTTAAAACGCTACTGAATAGCAATGATAATGAATCTAAATTTATTCACATACAATTCTACTTGTTAATGTTCTCTTTAAATACTACATGTCATTTTTGGGGGGGACTACTAATAAGTAGCATTAAAATAAAACCCAAATCAAAATCTGCTTCTCCAAATTTCTTAAGGCGTTTTAAATGCTTCAGTCTAACAACTACACAAAGGATATGCACACAAGTGAATCAGGTCAATTTTTACATCATACCTTAAGTCACAAAACTTCTGAATATGAGTAGTTCCCAAATGTGAAGAGGTGGAGTTCTAAGTTTTATAATTCAAGACACTGGGTTTCTCAAACAGTCCATGAAATTCTATTTACTTCATAATATAGTTAACCTACATAAAATGATGAATTTCCTTTCCTCTTTTTGTTTTTTTTTTTTTTTTTTTACTTTTTTTGTGGTATGCGGGCCTCCCTCTGCTGCGGCCTCTCCCGTTGCGGAGCACAGGCTCCGGACGCGCAGGCTCAGCGGCCATGGCTCACGGGCCCAGCCGCTCCGCGGTATGTGGGATCCTCCCAGACCGGGGCGCGAACCCGGTTCCCCTGCATCGGCAGGCAGACGCGCAACCACTGCGCCACCAGGGAAGCTCTTTCCTCTTTTTGGATACCTGATCAAGTCTAGGCAAAATTATGAGAGACAAAGTTACCTTTGTCACTTTGCCACAGCACTTTTTTCTCCATGCAGTTTCCCTCCCCCACCCTAAATAGACGGACTAAACTTCCCAAACCACTTCTTTCTCTACCCCAATCTAGTTGACCCTCAATAAAGGCAACACTAATTGCAGTCATTTATATAAATGCTTTACTCTTTAATACCTGTTGCTCAGTACACAGTAAATTAACTTTGCGATTTTAATTTCAATGTAAATCTAAACTATGTTGATCTATTCTCAGCTAGAAATTTGAAGTTTGGGGTTTCCAAAGAATTTCCCTTTTATGTTCGCTAAAAGAAATTTGTAGAGAAAATACAGTGTTCCAATATATTTAGTCACTTCAAAGCATTTTTCATTTAGCCAAGTATATCGCTCAAGAAGATGTAGGCAAAGAAATGTCTAAAGTAAAACGAAGGCACACCAATGGGCAAGGTATTTGCCTTTCTCCATCATACCTGCTTCATTAAAAGATGGTAATCTTGGATGTACACGTAAAAAGTCTAGAAGGACACACTCCAAATTGGTAAGGGGTAACCTCTAGCAAAAGAAACAGGGGACAGAGAAGTTTCCCTTTTACTTACACACTCTTATACTGTTTACAGTTTTTAGTAATAACCATTATTCATGTAATTTCTTAAAATCAGTAGAAAATGTAAAATCAGTAAACTCAACAGTTGTGGGCAAAGATTCTGAAATGATCTTCTGAAATAGAAGATAAATGTCAACAATCATGATTCTAATAGATAAAACGCTTATTGTTCTTATATTTTCAAAGCACTTGAACAACATAGACTCTTCCTTATAATGGTTCTAACCAATTTTGCTTTCACTTCTCAGAATGCTAAAAACTTCCAGGACACCTGATCCTTAAATTCTTGCCCCAAAATTTCACAAACTCTAATTCACTTCAGAAGTCATAGTAAGTAAAGAATACAACTATGCTATATTTTACCCCATGACAACTAATTAACAGGAAGATCTTGCTACAGGTTAACAAAAAGTCCACTGCTGGACACATGCGGGTGCAGTGGGCACAGGCGCAGGCATACGACGTCTATAGTCCATGTGAAGCCAGGTCTTCCGGCACGTGAGGATCCACAGAAAGCCATTTTTTGAATGCCTACAATGCAATGGCATTCATTTCACTTTCTAAACCTGATAACCAGGTGGCAGAAGCTATGCTTGCTCCTCAGGGCACAGTTCAGCCGGGCGGCTGACAGAGTCTTGGTGCTCCAGCCGGGTGCCACGCCTGAGCCCCTGAGGTGGGAGAGCCGAGTTCAGGACACTGGTCCACGAGAGACCTCCCGGTCCCACATAATATCAAATAGCGAAAGCTCTGCCAGAGATCTCCATCTCAATGCCAAGACCCAGCTCCACTCAATGACCAGCAAGCTACACTGCTGGACACTCCATGCCAAACAACTAGCAAGACAGGAACACAGCCCCATCCATTAGCACAGAGGATGCCTAAAATCATAATAAGTTCACAGACACTGCAAAACACACCAACAGACATGGTCCTGCCCACCAGAAAGACAAGATCCAGCCTCATCCACCAGAACACAGGCACCAGCCTCCTCCACCAGGAAGCCTACACAACCCACTGAACCAACCTTACCCAATGGGGACAGACACCAAAAACAACGGGAACTACGAACTTGCAGCCTGCAAAAAGGAGACCCCAAGCAAGGTAAGTTAAGCAAACTGAGAACACAGAGAAATACACAGCAGATGAAGGAGCAAGGTAAAAACCCACCAGTCCTAACAAATGAAGAGGAAATAAGCAGTCAACCTGAAAATGAATTCAGAGTAATGAGAGTAAAGATGATATAAAATACTGGAAATAACTACTGCAGAGAAGAATAAAGAAAAAACAATGAAAAGAATTGAGGACAGTCTCAGAGACCTCTGGGACAACTTTAAATGCACCAACATTCGAATTACAGGGGTCCCAGAAGAAGAAGAGAAAAAGAAAGGGACTGAGAAAATATTTGAAGAGATTACAGTTGAAATCTTCCCTAATATGGGAAAGGAAATAGTCAACCAAGCCCAGGAAGCACACAGAGTCCCATATAGGATAAATCCAAGGAGAAACATGCCAAGACCATATTAATCAAACTATCAAAAATTAAATACCAAGAAAAAAATATTAAAAGCAGCAAGGGAAAAGCAACAAATAACATACAAGGGAATCCCCATAAGGTTAACAGCTGATCTTTAAGCAGAAAATCTGCAAGCCAGAAGGGAGTGGCAGGACATATGTAAACTGATGAAAAGGAAAAACCTACAACCAAGATCACTCTACCACACAAGAATCTCATTCAGATTCGACAGACGAATTAAAACCTTTACAGACAAGCAAAAGCTAAGAGAATTCAGCACCACCAAACCAGCTTTAAAACAAATCGTAAAGGAACTTCTCTAGGCAGGAAAAACAAGAGAAGGAAAAGATATACAATAACAAATCCAAAACAATTAAGAAAAAGATAATAGGAACACACATATCGATAACTACTTTAAATGTAAATAGATTAAATGCTCCAACCAAATGACATAGACTGGCTGAATGGATACAAAAACAAGATCCATTCATATGCTGTCTACAAGAGACCCACTTCAGACCTAGGGACACATACAGACTGAAAGTGAAGGGATGGAAAAAGATATTCTTCTAAAAACAACAGAATACACTTTCTTCTCAAGTGCCCATGGAACATTCTCCAGGACAGATCATATCTTGGGTCACAAATCAAGCATTGGTAAATTTAAGATAACTGAAATTGTACAAGTATCTTTTCCGACCACAACGCTATGAGACTAGACATCAATTACAGGAAAAAAAACTGTAAAAAAAAAAAAAAAAAAAAAAAAAACTGGAGGCTAAACAATACACTAAATAACCAAGAGATCACTGAAGAAATCAAAGAAGAAAGCAAAAAATACCTATAAACAAATGACGATGAAAACGCAACGATTCAAAACCTATGGGATGCAGCAAAAGCAGTTCTAAGAAGGAAGTTTATAGCAATACAATCTTACCTCAAGAAACAAGAAACATCTCAAATAAACAACCTAGACACCTAAAGCAATTAGAGAAAGAAGAACAAAAAAAAAAACCCAAAGTTAGCACAAGGAAAGAAATCATAAAGATCAGATCAGAAATAAATGAAAAAGAAATGAAGAAAATGATAGCAAAGATCAATAAAACTAAAAGCTGGTTCTTTTGAGAAGATACACAAAATTGATAAACCATTAGCCAGACTCATCAAGGAAAAAAGGGAGAAGACTCAAATCAATAGAATTAGAAATGAAAAAGGAGAAGTAACAACTGACACTGCAGAAATACAAAGGATCATGAGAGATTACTACAAGCAACTACATGCCAATAAAATGGACAACCTGGCAGAAATGGACAAATTCTAGAAAAGCACAACCTTCCGAGACTGAACCAGGAAGAAATAGAAAATATGAAAAGACCAATCACAAGCACTGAAACTGAGACTGTGATTAAATATCTTCCAACAAACAAAAGTCCAGGACCAGATGACTTCATAGACGAATTCTATCAAACATTTAGAGAAGAGCTAACACCTATCCTTCTCAAACTCTTCCAAAATATAGCAGAGGGAGGAACACTCCCAAACTCATTCTACGAGGCCACCATCACCCTGATACCAAAACCAGACAAACGTCACAAAAAAGAAAACTACAGACCAATATCACTGATGAACATAGATGCAAAAATCCACAACAAAATACTAGCAAACAATAAACCATATTAACAAACTGGAGGAGAAAACCCATATGATCATCTCAATAGATGCAGAAAAAGCTTTTAACAAAATTCAACACCCATTTATGATAAAAACTCTCCAGAAAGTAGGCAAATAGGGAACTTACCTCAACATAATAAAGGCCATATATGACACAGCCAACATCGTTTTCAATGGTGAATCACTGAAACCATTTCCACTAAGATCAGGAACAAGACAAGGCTGCCCACTCACCACTATTAATCAACATAGTTTTGGAAGTTTTAGCCACAGCAATCAGAGAAGAAAAAGAAATAAGAGGAATCCAAATCAGAAAAGAAGAAGTAAAGCTGTCACTGTGTGCAGATGACATGATACTATACATAGAGAATCCCAAAGATGCTACCAGAAAACTACTAGAGCTAATCAATGAATTTGGTAAAGTTGCAGGATACAAAATTAATGTACAGAAATCTCTTGCAATCCTATACACTAACAACAAAACATCAGAAAGAGAAATTAAGGAAATAATCTCATTTACCATTGCATGAAAAAGAATAAACTACCTAGGAATAAACATACCTAAGGAGGCAAAAGACCTGTATTCCAAAAACTGTAAGACACTGATGAAAGAAATTGAAGACAACACAAACAGATAGAAAGATATACAGTGTTCTTGGATTGGAATAATCAGTGTTCTTAAAATGCCTATGCTACCCAAGGCAATCTACATATTCAACATAATCTCTACAAAATTTCCAATGACATTTTTCACAGAACTAAAACAAATATTTTTAAATTTTATATGGAAACATAAAAGACCTTGAATAGGCAAAACAATCTTGAGAAAGAAGAACAGAGCTGGAGGAATCAGGCTCCCTAACTTCAGACTAGACTACAAAGCTACAGTAATCAAGACAGTATGGTACTGGCACAAAATCAGAAATA
>NC_041215.1:123855559-123856000 GCF_002837175.3 Physeter macrocephalus | reverse complement strand
AAGAAAAACAAAAATAAACAAATGGGACCTAATGAAAATTAAAAGCTTTTGCACAGCAAAGGAAACCAGAAACAAGATGAAAAGACAACCCTTAGAATGGGAGAAAATAGTTGCAAATGAAGCAGCTGACAAAGGATTAATCTCCAAAATTTACAAGCAGCTCATGCAGCTCAATATCAAAAAAACAAACAACCCAATCCAAAAATGGGCAGAAGATCTAAACAGACATTTCTCTAAAGAAGGTATACAGATTGCCAACAAACACATGAAAGAATGCCCAACATCACTAATCATTAGAGAAATGCAAATCAAAACTACAATGAGGTATCACCTTATGCCAGTCAGTATGGCCATCATCAAAAAATCTACAAACAATAAATGCTGGAGAGGGTGTGGAGAAAAGGGAACCCTCTTGCACTGTTGGTGGGAATGTAAACTGAT
>NC_041215.1:123836594-123855380 GCF_002837175.3 Physeter macrocephalus | reverse complement strand
TGCTGGAGAGGGTGTGGAGAAAAGGGAACCCTCTTGCACTGTTGGTGGGAATGTAAATTGATACAGCCACTATGGAGAACAGTATGGAGGTTCCTTAAAAAACTAAAAATAGAACTACCATACGACCCAGCAATCCCACTCCTGGGCATATACCCTGAGAAAACCATAATTCAAAAAGAGTCATGCACCACAATGTTCACTGCAGCTCTATTTACAATAGCCAGGACATGGATGCAACCTAAGCGTCCATCGACAGATGAATGGATAAAGAAAATGTGGCACATATATACAATGGAATATTACTCAGCCATGAAAAGAAACGAAATTGAGTTACCTGTAGTGAGGTGGATGGACCTAGAGACTAGAGTGGCATGGACATACATACACCACCAAACATAAAACAGTTAGTGGGAAGCATCCACATAGCACAGGGAGATCAGCTAGGTGCTTTGTGTCCACCTAGAGGGGTAGGATAGGAAGGGTGGGAGGGAGATGCAAGATGGAGAAGATATAGGGATATTGTTTATGTACAGCTGATTCACTTTGTTATACAGCAGAAACTAACACACCATTGTAAAGTAGTTATACTCCAATAAAGATGTTAAAAAACAAACAAAAAACAACAACCAAAAACCCACTGCTGTTTTCCTGGACTTCAACCTACAATTTCTGTTAAAATGTCCAGTTAGAAATTTTAAATAAAACACAAATTTCAAAGGACCATCACGTGTTGACATGCTGCTACCAGTCTAATTAGTGCTAAACTTTGACAAATAAAGAGGATACTGAGTTCAAACTTTCCTGAGATGCTTAATGAAATTCAAATTGAGGAAAGGAAGGTTAAATATCAATAATACTGCTGAACAACATGGCTCAATGTTCCAGTGGGCTTATATGGAGTTAAAATTAGTATAAAACCTACTTTCTTGTAACTTTCATAATTCTACAATCACAAAATGGAGAGAAAATAATTTTTTCTTTGACAGTTTACCCATACTTGGTTTTAACTTAATACATTTTACACCTAATAATAGAAACTTTGTAGTTAAATAAAATTAAACATTTTACCCGTTGACAATGGTAGGAGGTACTAGTACCTTCAAATATGTGCCTTTGTTTCAATACCTGTCAAAATAAACACATGAAGGCCAGCATTACTACTCCTCATCTGGTTAATCACAGAGCCAAATAGCAACCTTTTTCCTGGAGATATCTGTATCTCCAAACCTCACAGGAAAATTTCTGTTGAGTTTTTCTGGAAACATCATCTATTATACTAGCAAATGACATTTTATCATGTAAACTTTTACCAAAAAAGCATGTTATATATACCACTACACACCTAATAGTATAACCAAAATCCAAAATACTAACATCACTAAATGCTACAAGAATGCAGAGCAACAGGAACTCTCATTCACTGCTGGTGGGAATGCAGGATGGTACAGCCACTTTGGATGACAGTTTGGCAGTTTCTTACAAAACTAAACATACTCTTACCATGTGATCCGGCAATTGATCTCCTTGGTATTTACTCAAATGAGTTGAAAATGTATGTCTAGACAAAAAAGCTGCACACAACTGTTTATAGCAGCTTTATTTGTAAATGCCAAAATTTGGAAGTCACCAAGATGTCCTTCAGCAAGTTAATGTGTAACTGCTACATCCAGGCAATAGAATGTTATTCAGCACTGAAAAGAAATGAGCCATTAAGCCATGAAAAGGTGGAGGAAACTCAAATGCAGATTACTAAGTGAAAGAAGTCAATCTGAAAGGTTACATGCTATATGATTCCAACTATATGACATTCTGGATAAGGCAAAGCTACGGAGACAGGACTGGGACTACTGAGACCGCAAAATGTTGCCTAGGGTTAAGGAGAAGGGATGAACAGGCAGAGCAGAGAGGATTTTCAGAGCAGGGGAACTACCCTGTACGATACTATAGTGGTAGATATACGACATTACATAGTTGTCAAAATCCATGGAACGTACAACACCAAGAGTGACCTCTCATGTAAACTGAGGACTGTGCGTGATAACAATGCATCAATGTAGGTTCATCGACTGTAATAAATGTACCACTCTGGTGCAGGACGCTGAAACCGGGGGAGGCTGTGCATATGGGGGGACAGGGGATACATGGGAAATCTCACTACCTTCTGCTCAATTTTGTTGTGAACTGGAAACTACTCTTAAAAAATAAAGTCTATCTTTTTAAAAAAGGTATATCCAAAACTTTTATAAAGTATGTTGAGTTTTTTCACTCACTGTTATGATGGTCAAGGAGAATTAGTAAGTTTTATAATAGTACTTCATTGTATATACCATACTTTTGTATATCATCTCAATGATTTTCTCAATCACTTTCAAAGCAGATAGGTTAGGAATCATTACAGTTACTTAAAAAAATATATTAACATCAGCCCAAACTCACAGAGCTAGTAAGTAATGGTTAAGTATTTTGAGTCAAAATTCAGCACACCATTGCCTCACTATTAATTTCCTCATTCGCTACAAGGCAGCCAGATGTACTTTAAAAGGGACAGGCCTTAAAACCAGATATATGTGGGTCCAAAAATCCCTGCTCTGTTTTTTAATAGCTATGATTCTAGACACAGTCATTCATTTCTTCATTCATCTATCCATCTGTCCATGGGGAGTGACAGGGGCATCTTATCGATTTACTTATTTCGTGTACCAGTTTACTCATTATGTAAATGAGGACAGCAACAACATATATGAACAATACATATCCATATTTGTAGAATTTCTATAAATAGAAGGCAATGCAATAGAAAAAATGGGCTATGTACATACAGAGAAAAAATCCAAACATCTATTAACTTTGAAAAAAATGGTCAACATCACTAGTTATCAAGGAAATGCAAGTTAAAACAATATAATTTTCCCCTATCAGATTTCTTTTAATGAAAAAAATCGCAAGTATTGGCAAGGATATAGGAAACAAGATCGCTCTTGGCATTATTAGGGGAAGTGCAGCCACTTTGGAGAGCAATTTGGCAGCAAAAGCTAAAAATGTAAATTCCTATGACTTAGTGAATCCCTTCTGAGTAATCTGCCCTGGAGAAGGTTTGACACAGGTGCATGTTTACTTTACCTTGTTTTGTTGTCTAATACAACAAGTGCTAGTATTCAATTGACCCTCAATAAATGTTGAATCCCCTCAACAAAGATTTAATGATCCATTCATCTTTGGCCAAGGAGGCAAGAAGAGAAGAAGCTGCAGGCAGTAATAGTACTTGGGAAAGCAGAGGTATTCAAGAACAGGGCAATTTAAGAAAACTCTAAGTATTTGTTGTAGGCTGATTAACGACCTCAAAAGTATCAGGTCCTAATCCCTGGAACCTGTAAATGTTATCTTATTTGGAAAATGGGTCTTTGCAGGTGTTATTAAATTAAGGCTTTTGAGATGGGGAGACAATCGTCGATTATCCAGTGGGCCCTAAATGCCATCACAAGTGTCCCTGGAAGAGAGAAGCACTAGATTTGACATACACAGTGAAGATGAAGCAAAGAGATTTGAAGACGCTGGCCTAGAAGCCTCGAGTGGAGCAACGGACTGCAGCAGTCCCAGAAACTGAAGCAGTCACAGAAGCTGAAGAGGCTAGAAGAGCTAGAAGAGGCGGGAACGGCTTCTCTCTAGAAGGAGGGAGCTCAGCCCTGGCAACACCTTGATTTCAGCCCAGTAATGCTGATTCAAACTTTTGGCTTCTATTAACTATGAGAATAAATTCCTGTTGTTTTAAGCCACCAAATTTGTGGCATAACAGCAGCTCTAGAAAACACTGTACCTCACTGCCGCTGCCTTGTGTGCCACGCTAAGTGGTTTAGACATTATCCAGATCTCTGAAGAGCCATTCAGATTTTTATGCAAGAGAATGGGATAATCAGATCTGTTTCATAATGTTAAATCTAGTGCCAATGTTGAGAATTTATTGATGGAAAAAAACTAGAAGCAGGAAGATGTATCAGAACCAAAAATCCAGACAGAAGATAAAGCTGTAGATCACCAGATATTTGAGGGAAAAAAATCACAGTGAGAGATGAAAACAAAAAGTGTGTGTGAGGGGGGTATGAAATGCAGATAGACAATGTAGGAAACACTTTAAATATGCATATGTAATTAATATTCTCAAAGGGATAAGAGAGACCATCTTGTTGATGAAACAAGAATAGGATGTACAGAAGGACTGAAAATAAGAAAAAGCTCTTGGAATTTAATAACATCTGAAATTAAAAAGTCAACAGATGTATTAGAAAATGAGGTTGGGAATATTTTCCCAGAAAGGAAAGCAAAAGCAATGAAGCAGAGAACAGGAGGTTAAAAAGTTTTTGTTTTTATAATTGGGTGTCAAATTAATCCCAAAGACCAAGTTCCACTAAAAGGAGTTTTAGAAAGAAAGAACAAAGAGAATGAAGAGGTAGAAATTACTGAAGCATTCTGCAATAAGATATCCCAGAGCTGATGAACACTAGTCTTCAAATTGAAAGAAAGGGCCTGCTGAGTACTGAGCGGATGAATGGGGGAAAAAAATTAACTGAACTCTAGACACAGCCTTGTGAATTCTCAGAGCACCAGGTGTAAGAATACCCTAAAAGCTTCCAAAAAGACAAAAACCAGGTCACTTACAAATAAGGTGATTCTATAATTAATCAACAAAGAAGGCTATTTTTGAGAGTAAAAGCATGTACTATTATAAGATAAATTTGAAGGTATTCCACACAAACCAGTATGTATAGCCACCCTTCCTATAAAGGAATAAGAATCATACTGGTAGCAGATGTTTCCGCAGTACTGGACGCTAGAAGGCTATGAACAATGCCTTTTGAGGGAAATTTTAATCCAGAACTCTACTCCCATCTACATTCCTGTTCAACTGCAGGTAGAATAAAGACATTTTCCGACACGCACGGACTCAGAAAATTTAATTCCACAAATACACTCTGCCAAGAAATTACTTTAAAAAGTCTTCCACCGTGTGCATACACTCTTGATAAAAAGTTAGAGATAATTTTTAAGCCAGAATTGGTCTAAGTTTTGTACTCTATTTCATAAGAGCTATATCCCACAGCTTAAGTAAGGGGTCAGTCCCACAAGACTGTTCCCCACTTGGTAGTTACAAGTCTCCGGCCAGCTATAAATAGGGATTCCCACAAACCCCTCCTCAGGTTCAATAATTTACTAGGATGGCTCCAAGAACTCAGGAACACTCTTATGTTTTCCAGTTCATTATAAAGCATACAACTCAGAAACAGACAAACGGAAGAGATGCACAGGGCAAGGGATGGGGAGGAAGGTATGCAGCAGAGCTTCCAAACCCTCTCCAGCTGTGCCGCCTCCCCAGCACCTGGACAGAAATGCTCACCGTCCCGGAAGCTTACTGAATATGCCCTTGTTCAAGAGTTTTTATAAAGCTCAGTCTCCAGCCCCCTCACTCCTTGCAGGAGGTCGCTGAATAGGGCTGAAAGTTCAAACCTCTAATCACTTGGTCCTTCAGGTGACCAGCTCCATCCTGAGATGCTCTAGGGACCCCATCCTAAGTCACTTCATTAGCGTAAACTACGGTGTGATCTAAAGGAGCTTTTATGAATAAAAGGTACTCCTACCAATCAGGAAATTCCAAGGGTCTCAGGAGCTCTGTGCCAAGAGTGGTGACAAAAACCTTATATATCTCTTGTATTATACCACAGGACTCTATTATTATCATTATTTATATTAACAGTTTAAGTGGGACAGAAAGGTGTAATCATGTCAGTATATGTTTTTTTAAGTATTTAAGAAAAATAAATATTATTAACTTTTGCCAAAACAGCTCACTAATTTCTCCCTCCCCCAACCCCTACCTCTGGCCAGCTACCAATCTGTTCTCTGTATCTATGAGCTTAGCTTTTGTTTGTTTGTTTGTTTGTTTAAAGATTCCACATAAAAGAGAGATCACATGGTGTCTATCTTTCTCTGAGTTATTTCACTTGGTATAATGCCCTCAAGGTCCATCCATTTTGTCAAAAATGGCAGGATTTCATTCTTTTTAATGCCTAATATTCCACTGTGTATATATACATCTTCTTTATCCATTCATCCACTGATGGACACCTTAAGTTGTTTCCATATCTTGGCTATTATAAATAGTGCTGCAATGAACATGGGGATGCATATACCTTTTTGAATTAGTGTTTTCATTTTCTTCAGATAAATATCCAGGAGTGGAACTGCTGAATTATATGTTAGTTCTATTCTAATGTTCTGAGGAACTTCCATACTGTTTTCCATACTGGATGCACTGATTTACATCCCCACCAATAGTGCACAAGGGTTCCCTTTTCTCCACATCCTTGTCAACACTGTTATTTCTTGTCTATTTAATAACAGTCATTCTAGCAGGTATGAGGAGATCTCTCATTGTGGTTTTGATTTGCAATTCCCTGATGAATGATGATGTAGAGCATTTTTTCCCGCATCTGTTGGCCATCTGTATGTCTTTGGAAAAATATCTACTTGGATCTTCTGTCCATTTTTCAATCGGTTTTTGTGGTTGTGTTGTTTTTTGTTTTGTTTTGTTTTTGCTGTTCAGTTGTATCAGTTCTTTATATATTCTGGATATTAGCTCCTTATCAGATAAATGATTTGCATATATTTTCTCCTATTAAGTTGGCTGCCTTTTTTGTTGATGTTTCCCTTGCTGTGCAAAAGTTTTTTAGTTTAATGTAGTCCCACCTGTTTATTTTTGCTTTTGTTGCTTTTGCTTTTGGTGGCAGATTCAAAACATTATCACCAAGACCTGTCAAGGAGTTTACCACCTATGTTTTCTTCTAGGAGCTTTATGGCTTCAGGTCTTACACTCAAGTCTTTAATCCATTTTGAGTTAATTTTTGTTTATGGTATAAGATAGTGGGTCCAGTTTTATTCTTTTGCATGTGGCTGCCCAATTTCCCCATCACTGTCAATTATTAAAAGGAACTTCTTAGAAGCAAAAGAAAACTTGAACTTAATAAAAGCATATCAGAAACCAATAGCAAACATCAGACTCAAATTTCCATTAAAGTCAGGAATTAAGACAAGGAGGCCAGTTGTGACTATAATTATTTAACACTGTTAAAAAGGCTCTAGCCCTGTAGTCATTAGCCACATGGAGCTACTAAACACTTGAAGTGTGGCTTGTCTAAATTGAGATGTGCTCTAAATGTAAAATACACATGGACTTGCAAAGACTTAGTATGAAGAAAATGTAAAACATCTCATTAATAATTTTTATATTGATTATATGTTGAATATACTGGATTAAATAAAATGTATTAAAGTTACCTGTTTCTTCTTTACTTAAGATACCTACTAGAAATTTAAACTACTACAGATATGGTTCACATTTGTGGCTCTAATTGCATTTCTTACGGACAGCACTGCAGTCTAGACAATGCAATGATGAAAAGAGGAAGAAATGAGGAGTAGGAATACTGGAAAAGGAGAGACAGAATAATCACTGTTTGCAGATAATTAATGTCTGACAAGAAAATCCAAAAGAATCATCTGAAAATTATCCAACCAGAGAGAAAGTTCACTAAGATATCTGGATACTAGGTAGACAACAAAAACCAATCGTTCTCCTATACAGTAGTAATAACCAGTTAGAAAATAAAAAAGGGAAAAGATTTTATATGTGTGTGTGTGTGTGTGTGTGTGTGTGTGTGTGTGTGTGTGTGTGTGTATAATACTACTGTTAGACACTAAAAGACTTGCATACATGGAAAGACAGACTAGGTCCTGGGTAGAAAGGATAACTATAACTCCACCAAAATTAACCTATAAACCAAATACAATCCCAATCAAAATCCTACTAGGACTTTGTCAATTTTGTATGGTTAGTTGATATACTAACTCCACAGTTTATCTAGAAGAAAACATTTTAAGATTAGCTAAGAAAATTTGAGAACAAGAATACTTAGCCCATACCAGCCTATTAGATGCCAAAACTAACACTAACTGTTCTGGTACAGAATTGTAAAAACTAGAAATAGTCATGGGACATTTACACTTAATGATGGTGGCATTTCAGATCAATGAGTGAAGGACAGATTATTCAATAAATTAAACAGCATCAAAGTAAAACCAGAATTGAGCCAATGGCTGAATGTGAGTCATAGAAAGATGACGAACACATCCCTGAAACAAACCTCTCTTCCACAGCTCCCATGTCCCAAAAAGGATTTGTTCCTAAGTCTTTTTTCTCATTATAAAACCATCTCCAGTGCTATCACGGTAGCCTACACAGCCCACACTGCCTGGCCTACAACTCTGTTGGGAAGAGAAGCACTGGTTTCGTTTGAACTATGCCACTTCGCGCCCATCTCTACCCCAGCTGACTATGGCAAACACAGGCATCCACAGGGATCCAGGAGCCTATGACCAGTGAGGCCTTTAACGAAAGTACTGATGTGTTGGCTCACTAATATTCTCTCTAGAACCTGGAACTGGGACTGAATTAAAAGAATTCGATAGAATTAAAAGAAGCTAAAAGGACTGCCAAAGTACACTCATTCTTTAAGACTCAGCTGAAGCCTCTATGTGAAGTCCTCCGTGGTCCCACAGACAAGAGCTCAGTCAGTCCCTCTGTGCTCCAACTGCCCCCTCCGCTCCTGCCTAACACAGAGGCACGAAGGGGCAGAGAGTCAGGAACCACAAGTAGCTTGGGACAGTTGGAACATAGGAAATTGAGGGAAGTTAGAAATGAAAATGGAATAGAGGAATATGTTGCAGAGACAGGTTTTAATAAGCAAGGCACTTGACCAAATTTGTTTTTTCATAATGACTACTTGGGTCAACAAACAGAACAAACCACAAAAGATTCCCGGTATGTAGTTCTTACAATAGCCCAAGCAAAGGATGATGAGGTCCAGGGTTTAGGGCAGTAGATACAGAAGTAGGAGGACCAACTGGAGAGACATTTCTGAGGTAAAACCAATAGGATGTGGTAAGATGTGAAGATTAATCTTTGAAGATTAAAGTCAACACTTCTAGAATACTGGATGACTTGCAATAGATATGAGGAATACATGAAGAACAGATACATATGAGTACATGAGTATAGGGGAGGATATTACGTCTGTGGAAACGGCCAGAAAAGATATTCACAATATTGTCAGAAATACAAGACTGGGGCTCCAGACAGAACTGAAGATGTAGATTTTAGAATCATCACTGACTCTAACCATATTAGAGTTGAAACCATGGAATCCCTCAAAAATAGTACACACTCAGCTGTAAGATAAAAGGATTAAAGACAGTTATTATAAAAGCCAGCCAGAAAGGTAAAGAAACCAAGAGCATGTCCTAGAAGCCAAGGGCAGACATAAGGATCAATGAGGGCATGGTCAGGAGTGTCAACGGCTACAAGTGGTTATGATATTAAAGTACAACAAGCAGCTGGCCTGGCCCGAGACAATCCATCACACTTTCTTGCTTTATCACATAATTTTTTTTTTTTTTTTTTTTGCTCCGGACACGCAGGCTCAGCAGCCGTGGCTCACGGGCCCAGCCGCTCCGCGGCATGTGGGATCTTCCCGGACCGGGGCTCGAACCCATGTCCCCTGCATCGGCAGGCAGACTCTCAACCACTGCGCCACCAGGGAAGCCCTATCACATAATTTTAAAATTATATCTACACCTATTACTCAAGCAGTGAGCTATTCAAATGCATATCAAAAGCAAGTCTACTCTTTCAGATTTCCTGAGCTCCCACTAATAAGTGTACACTGGTCATTGTGATGTCAGGTTTTTAGCCTTCCAAAATTTTTCTGGTATTATGTTCAAATCTTTCAACTCAATTTAATAAACATTTACTGAGTATCTCATGTTCATTGTTGTGCTAGGTGACAGGGATGCAAAGATTGATTCTATCAACAAATATGAGTATCTTCTTCTATATGCTGGGCACTGGATGTGCATCAGTGAATAACAAGTATCCCTGTCCTTAGAGATGCTTACTTTCTACGTTAAACAGCTACTCTCCCTTAAAGAAGCCCAAAAGAAACACATTATGTTTTAGACTTATCTAAAAAGAAAAGAGAGTAAATACATTTATTTCATAAAGCAATTTGAAATTAATAACATGAAACACAAAACTGTAATTAATCACCTATAGTTAACAAGCATGTCCTCTGCCATCGTACAATATAAACAAACATTAAGTTAGACATACATACAGCCAGCTCTCAGTTATCTGTGGGTAAACTACCCATGCATATCAAGAGCAATTCCCTAACACTGACTCACTTTTCTGGGTTATGTCCCATCCAAATTTCTACCATGTAATCTTCTAACACTGAAATAATGTAAGAATATACAGTTTAAAACTTTCACAAAGTAACTCAAATCATTACCCATGCTAGCTTTACTATGTCTACCATTTTTCAAATGAACTTGCAGAGACATGCTCCCTAAATCTGATACCCTTCATTTCCCAGAGCCAAATAACCCAAGTTCTTCAACCGCATCCCCAATTCATCTATATATAATGCTGCCCCCAAACTAATAAGCCTCCAAGCATGGGCCTAGCTTTTATCTACTAGCTCATGGTCTCTAAACTTTAAGGATCACAACAAGCCCCTTTTGGTAAAACTGCTGGCATTCCAAACATGTGCACCTTTGACATTGTGCATATGTGTTATTGTTCTAGCATACTATAAACACCACAAATCATGCATAAAATATGGACATTTTTTAAAAAAAATTCTAGCGCTTTCTTCCAGCACTGCAGAGATGACTTGCATGCACAGCCCGGGGCACAGGTACACTGCAAGACAGAGACCACCCTTGTCTTAAAGAATTGACGCTTGGAGGTAATCTGCTGTGCTTGCAAAACTAGAATGAGGTGGAGTCAGATTTGGGAATTCAAGTGCCAATGTGGTCATAAAGCTCAAGCCCTGCATCCCTCCACTCTGACACACCAATCTCACTCCTTATACTTGGGGTCCCATGAGCTCCCCTCTCTGACCTCACACCTCACTCCCAACCAGGTACTACCTGTCACAACCCTCCCACCTCAAGATGTTGGAGAAAACAGGTATTTTTTTTATGCCTCAGAAAGTGATTTACAAACAAACATTTTGAATTTCTAAGGAGAATACTATGCAGGAGAGTCTAAACAGGCAACAGGCTAGAAGTCAGGCCTAGTTTCAGAGTCAATGATGAATACAACAAATTCCTAGACTCTAACACACAAGCAATATGGAAAGTTTCAGTACAAAAGGAAAATGACTTACGGAAGTATTGTGAATATGTAACAAATAATAATTCCGTGTGTTATGGTCCATGTGGTATAATTGCAATTAATGTCAAGTACAGTTCTAAGATTAATTCATTCTGGTTCATTCTGGTTTTCCATGGAACTAAAATAAACTCCTTACTTCATTTTAGACAGAACTCGACTACCCCAAGCTTCCCCCAAACAGGAGGTAATAAGTTCAGAGATCAACTCAGTTTCCAAAGAGAAGAGAAAGATTTTTGATTGTTTTAATGTTACAGTAAAAAAAGCCAAAGTCAGGGTCCAGAATGAGGATCACTTCAATCCTGATGAAAGTAAAATAAGTAAAAATAAGAAACTTCTCTGGTTGAAGTAGGAACTTTTCATAATTCTGGCCAAAGTGATAACTGAGTATTTTATAACCCAGAAACAGCAATGCAGAAAAATGAACTGTTTTATGCCTACAATACCGATTTAGAAAATAATATTCAAAAGGTTACATCTATGCAGCAGTCAGTGTAGTTAGTATCTAATAAAACCCATACAAATACCCCAGCGAATTACAAGTAGTAAACACATAAATAAACACAGAGGGGGAAACACACAAAGCTAACTGATAAAGTTTCAAAGAAGCCTAAGAAAGAAACGTGGCAGGAATAGAAAAAGTCCTAAACCAAGAAAAAGGAAGAGGTGGAAAGGGAGGTAAAATAAAAAGAGCACTGATGGAGAAGCAGCTCACAACAGTGTTGAGCAAGAAAGGTTTACAGACAAGGAAACTGAGCTCCACAAAGGCTAAATGGCATGGGCAGTGCCACAGTGACAGTCAAGCAGCAGGGTTAGAAACAACTCGGGCCAGACCCTAAATGCTCCTCCTGTAACAACTCAGAGCCCACATGGTTCTCTTCACTTGCTGGATGCCCAGGGTCCCTTCCTATTCCTACTACCTTCCACTCATTCAACAATTACAGCTGAGCCTTGAACCCAGGGTTCAGGGGTGCCAACCTTCCATACGGTCAAAAATCCAGGTATAATTTTATAGTCAGTCCTCTATACCCACAGTTCCACATCCAGGGATTCAACCAATTTTGGATTGTGTAGTGCTGTAGTACACATTTAGTGGGGGAAAAAAAAAAATCCACAAGTAAGTGGACCCGCACAGTTCAAACCCATGTTGTTCAGGGGTCAACTGTACTTCCTGAGTTGAAGGAATCAATAAATAAATGAGTCTTAGGCAAGGTCTTTAATTGTCTTTGTCCTCCAAATCTCTGGTGTTTTTGCTTCTCCACAGGGATGTGACTTATCCTCACAGCTTCTCTAGTCCCCCAGAACAGGTGATGCCTCAATTTTATTTGTCAATCTTGCTCTTCCCCAACTGCCCTGGACATCCCCATTTGAGTTCCTCTACCTCAAACTCAACTATTCTATCAAATCCAATCTATGTCTCACTTGCTCAGCTGACCTTTCCCTTGGCTACCCTGGCCAATATGACCTCTCTGACCTCTGTACTGCTCACTCGACATTAACCACATCCTTTATGTATCTTCAGACAGCTTGAACACTCTCATCCTTAAGGAAATAGTATTCCTTAGTCCCCTTTAAGTGATGTATGCTTTTTACTTATATGATGGGTTTGCTCACATGCTGGACCCAGAATACCTTGTTACTTCTTACCAAAAAACTGCTTCTGAAGGACAGAACAAATCAAAATGCAACAAAAACAAGAAACAAAGAGGCACAAGGAAACTTTTGGAGGTGATCAATATGTCTATTACCTTGATCGTGGTGATGGCTACACAGGTGTATGCATGTCCAAACTCAAATTGTAAACATTAAATATGTGCAGATTTTTATATATCAATGAAAGGACAGAGAAAGGAGGGAAGAGGAAAAAAGGAAGAATAGAGAAGAAAGAAAACAGGAAAAAAAGAGAAGACAGAGGGAGGCAGAGAAATAACAACTAACATACGGGTCAACCGTGTACCCTAAACTACTATCTGTCATCTCCCTCAATCCTCGTGATAACCCTGCAAAGTAAGAACATCTTTATGTTACAGAAATTGAAATGGAAGGCTGAGAAGGGTTAAGGAATCAGGTCAAATTTACACAGCAAGTTTTACACACATATATGGCAATGATTCCTTCGCCACTCAACACAAAGTTGATGACCTAAGACAGTATATTTAGAAATGCTACCTGAACCATTATCAAGGTCATAGTCAAAAGATGTTTAAAACTAATAAGGAGGTTCTTAAGTTATCCGACTGAGAAGTACACCACGTCAACCTACTTTCAAGGTGCTTTATATACACTTCCAGAAAACTAAAGCACAAGGTAAATCCTAAATTATTGACGTTAAAATATAACAAAATCTACTTAATGTCCCTCAGTTTACAGTTTACTATTTACAGTATCTCTTCCCAATCTCCATTAACCAGAGGTTACAATACATTAGACATTTCCTTGAACTGTATTTGTCTATGTAAGGATGATAACGATGTTTCAAAAGGTAAGGCAATAACAAAAAGAGAGTGGACAAACTTAGAAAATACTGTATATTCTAAAAATAAATAAATTTAAAATAGTTAATATTTACTGAGTGCTGACTATGTGCCAGGAACTTATCTCATATAAATCCTGACAACAATATATAGCAGATTTTCTTATTATCTGTTTTTTATAGAAGAAATTGAGGCACAGAGAGGTTAAATAAGCTGCCCAAGATCACAAAACTAAAAAGCCAGAATTCAATTCCAAGAAAACTTAACTCCAAGTCCATGTCCCTACCCACCAAAATTACAATGGAAAAAGGCACATTTTAGAGGGAAATTCTTAAACAAGCACTCAAATACAGAATTCGCTAAATCAAAAGTAGATTTATAAAAATTTCCCAAAAGGAAGGGCACATGTGAATTATCCCTACAGTCATTTATGGAATTTAAAATGAAACAATATCAGATATATATCTGCAAAATTATCTACTAAGAACAAAAAAAGAAATAAAAATGAAAGTAAAACAAGTTTAAAGTAAATTAGCTAAACTGAGATGTACCCACAGTGATGAAACTCAACTGATGAAACCACATGTATTAAGTGATATTGACTGAAAAGATACTGAAAAGATATTGACTGCATAAGAATACATACAATGCCATCTATATCAAGTTTAAATATACATAAAACAATACTGTACACTGTTTAGGGATACATCCATGTGTAGTAAAATTGCAGACCAATGGATATGAATAATGAACACCAAATTCAGGTCAGTGGTTAACTGGAGGATGTGGGGGAAGGAAGTGGGTTTCTTTAACTGGATCAAATATTACAAAATATCTCTCAGACATACAGAAAGCAGGTCTCCTTTCTTTTTTTTTTTTTAAGAAAGAAAAGGAAAAAAATGGAATTAGCAGATTACAGAACCCAAAATTGCTTTATAGTCCCGATCCAAAAAATGCTAAAAGGGCAATGTTAATGATTCCTATGTAAGAATGTTAAAGGAGAATGTATCCTGATGTATTTATGTTCAAGTACAAGACGAAAATTTTAGTTAAATTCTCTCAATTTAGTTTGTTACTCCTCACATTCTCCTCTGTAAAAACAGCTCCCTTCCAGGTATAATCATGCCTTCAGAGGTATATATGAACTTCAAACCAAGCTGTCACCCCAGAGAGGAGGTGCAGTGCCTGGGCCTTGGACTCTGGAACCTAACTACCTGGGATGAGGTACAGCACACACTTGGGCAAGTCACCTAAGCTCCCTGTGCCTCAATTTCCTCATGTGTGGAATAACAATGAAAAAAAACCTATCTCATAAAATTGAGAAGAAAATCAAAACAGCACCTGGCCAGAGGAAATACTGTAAAGGTATTGGCTATCATCTTTATTCCAAAGACCATTAGTATAGAAAAAGAAAAACCAGGCTTTGTATCAAAAGTATTATCTAAGTGTGATTACTTTCCAAATTAAATAAGAGATAGACAAGCTGACCATGACATGACAGACAAATGGGAAGCTTTTTATAGCAAGATAAGGTTTTTATTTTTCTAACAACATTCTTTAGTATTGTTATACCATCTCCAATGTGTACATATCTGTGTACATACACCTGGTACAGATTCAAGGTGAAACACTCTATTCCATCTCCCTTGTTCACTTGGCAAAAAGTCCAGTTTGTTGTAGAAAACTGGGCTACTACCTCCACCATAAAGTCTCCCCTTTTTCCTACCCAGTTCTGCCTGAGCTATACCAGACAGGAGCTATGGTATAGCTCCTGCCCTGAGCTATACCATACAACAATGCATCTATTCTTATAACTTCTTCCCTTACACCATATAATGTTCATACTTTCCTTTCATGAATCCTGAGTTCTTCGAGAGCAAGGACGATCTTTTTTTTTTCTTTTTTTAAAATTATTTATTTATTTATAAATAAATTTTTAAATTTATTCTTCGTTGCTGTGCGCGGGCTTTCTCTAGTTTCAGAGAGCGGGGGCTACTCTTCGTTGCGGTGCGTGGACTTCTCATTGCGGTGGCTCTCTTTGTTGTGGAGTATGGGTTCTAGGTGCGCAGGCTCAGTTGTTGTGGCTCGTGGGCTCTACAGCACAGGCTCAGTAGTTGTGGCACACGGGCTTAGATGCTCTGCGGCATGTGGAATCTTCCCGGACCAGGGCTTGAACCCGTGTCCCCTGCACTGGCAGGAGGATTCTTAACTACTGCGCCGCCAGAGAAGCCCAGGGACGAGCTCTTAATCATTTTCAAACTCTCAGTGTCTTGCAAGATGCATACTAAAGAAATACATGAGTGACTAAATCATTGCCCCTATATACCCTCGTAATACCTTCACAAACAAATAGGGAACTATAGTTGGAGGTAATTTACCCAAAACATTGGTTACTTAGGCATCTTCAGTTCAAAATAAAAATTAGCAGATCCATTAAGCCCACTGAATCATCCAGTAATTCTTTATTCCTCCAAATGGGAAACATGAGAAGTAAACATATTTCAGTAAAAACAGAAGTTAGAATTTTAAATAAAAAGCATTTAGGCATTTAAAATGTCAGGAAGGTGCTTCCCTGGTGGCGCAGTGGTTGAGAGTCCGCCTGCCGATGCAGGGGACACGGGTTCGTGCCCCGGTCCGGGAAGATCCCACATGCCGCCGAGCGGCTGGGCCCGTGAGCCATGGCCGCTGAGCCTGCACGTCCGGAGACTGTGCTCCGCAACGGGAGAGGCCACAGCGGTGAGAGGCCCACGTCCCAAAAAAAAAAAAAAAATAGAACGTAGGGAAGAAATCACAAGATTTAATGTTTATATTGTCCCCTTCTTCAGAAAAGAAATAAACTATAATCAAAAGTCAGATTAAAGTATATACCATATTAAGGTGGATACAAATCAAGATTAAGTCACATGTTAAATCAATTTCACACAGTGCTTTGTAGCGAGGTTTTCTAAAAAGACTATGTCATGAGTCAGCAAAAATTGTGCTGATTTTTAGGAATTCAACAGTTCTTGGCAATTTTCTGGAAATTGCTCAGGGCTCCATAATATGGTACTGACTCCTGTCAGGTGGTTAGAGGCCCATCTTCTGTTACTACAGAAGAGGTGTCCGTCCTCCCAGCTAAGGCACAGGGCTCACTTGCTTTGGATCCCATGCCCTCCCATCTTCTCACGAACTTTGCACAAACAAATAACACTTTTCTCATCTATATTCGACCTCCCCCTCTCAACAGACACCCTCCCATCAGCATTTAAATATGCTAACAATCAAAACTCGTGGAAGCAGTTTCCTAGTCTTGCTGTCCCCATTTTCCCCACCTTCTGCTCCCCATCCTACCCCTACCACCACATCAGTATCTCCTGCCAAGGTCACTCATGACCTCCGAGTTGCTAAATACAACAGATGGTACTCAATTTTCCTCACAGGGGCATTCCACAGTATTGACAGCTTCCCCCTTGGCAGCAGGGACACCTGCTTCTGGCTGTCCTCTCACCTCCCTGGCCACTACTCCTGTCTCCTTTGCAAGCTCAGCCTCCTATACCCAGCTCCATCCCTGGCCTCTTCCTGTTCTCTTTCTAGTCTCTCCACTGGCAATCTCTACACTGATAGCGTCAAAATGGTAAACGAGTAATCACTCAACATCTCCTTCTCCCAACCCATATACAGCACAGGCTATTAATCACCAGGTCTGGCAATCTTGCCTCTAAATCTCCATTTTCTCAATATTTCTGTTAATGATATAAGGTTCTTAAGAGGATCAAATAAGCTAAAATGATAGTACTTTAAAAAGAAAAAAACGTTAATCTGAGTATTAGTATTCATTAAATTGAAATCTCCTTGAAAGCAAGGACTTTACGAGTTCATCTTTTTGTTTATTCCACATTGTACACCTAGCACAGTACTTTGCATGGAGATGGCATTCAGTAAATGTACTGCAATGAACTATTTCTATTGGCTTAATACATGTTCAACTGAAATAGTCACACATTTAATGGCTTATATTTCCCAAATCATGTCATCATTTGTCTCCTAAGAGGTGAGAACTTTAAGTTAAATCACTCTGTGAAGTATAAACTACACTGGATACTTTTGATAATTATAATACTACTTATCTAAAGTTAGAAAAAACTGCCAACTTTTTTTGGCCTAGCTTTCCTGAAAACATCCAAATCCCATCCTCAAGTCCAAATCTCACATAAATTTCTTGCTTCCCAACTGTTCATCTGAAAGGGGAAAGTTTAAGTATTACAGGAATATTTAAGCTTTAAGTACCCTAAAGGCAGGGAGAAGGACTTCCTGAAAAAATTCCCTCTCTCATTTTCATATCTTGCAATGTGAGCTGGAGTGACATTCTGGGTAGAAACAGACATTGAAGTTAAAAGAATATTGTTGCTCAAAAGTTCTCAAACTCTTGCTTTATGTACATTTAATTACAGCCTCAGAATGCAAGATCGTCATCTAGTAATATCTCATCATATCAATTCAAAAATCTCCTCAGAAGAAAATACAGCCTCTTCAAAAAGTGGTGTTGGGAAAGCTAGACAGCTACATGTAAAACAACAAAATCTGAACATTCCCTCAAACCATATTCAAAAACAAACTCCAAATGGTTTAAAGACCTGAATATAAAACATGACACCATAAAACTCCTAGAAGAGAACATAGGCAAAACATTCTTTGATGTAAATTGTAGCAATATTTTCTTAAATCAGTCTCCCAAGGTAAAAGAAATAAAAGCAAAAATAAACAAATGAGACCCAATCAAACTTAAAAGTTTTGCACAAAAGAAACCATAAACAAAATGAAAAGACAACCAACCTACGAGAGAAATATTTGCAAATGATGCTATTGACAAAAAATTAATATTCCAACTATACAAACAGCTCATACAACTCAATATCAAAAAAAAACTCAGGGCTTCCCTGGTGGCACAGTGATTGCGAGTCCGCCTGCCGATGCAGGGGACACGGGTTCGTGCCCCGGTCCGGGAAGATCCCACATGCCGTGGAGCGGCTGGGCCCGTGAGCCATGGCC
>NC_041215.1:123816984-123836516 GCF_002837175.3 Physeter macrocephalus | reverse complement strand
CACACACACACACACACACACACACGCACACGCACACGCACACACACACACACACACACACACACACACATCCTCAAACCATCCAATCAGAAAGTGGGCAGAAGTCCTAAACAGACATTTCTCCAAAGAAGACATACAGACGGCTAACAGGCACCTGAAAAGATCCTCAACATCACTAATTATTAGAGAAATACAAATCCAAACAAACCACAATGAGGTATCACCTCACACCTGTCAGAATGGCTACCATCAAAAGTCTACATATAATAAATGCTGAAGGAGAAAAGGGAACCCTCCTACACTGTTGGTGGGAATGTAATTTGGTGTAGCCACGATGGGAAACAGTATTCAGGTACTTTAAAAGACTAAAAATAGAATCACCATATGATCCAGCAATTCCACTCCAGAAAGGATGAAAAGTCTAATTCAAAATGAACATTTGGGTACATGTATATTAGCAGCACTATTTACAATGGCCAAGACATGGAAGCAACACAAGTGCCCATCAAAGACGACTGGCTTAAGAAGATGTGATGTGTATATGCGTGTGTGTGTGTGTTTATAATATTACTCAGCCATAAAAAAGAATGAAATATTGCCATTTGCAGCAACATGGATGGACCTAGAGAATATTAAGCTTAGTGAAACAAGTCAGACAGAAAAAGACAAATACTACATGATATCACTTGTATGTGGAATCTAAAAAATAATACAAATGAATATATATACAAAACAGAAACAGACTCACAGACACAGAAAACAAACACGGTCACCAAAGGGGAGAGGGAGGAGGGGAGGGACAAATTAGTAGTACGGGATTAACAGATACAAACCACTATAAGTAAAATAGATAAGCAACAAGGATGTACTGTATAACACAGGGAATTATACCCAGTATCTTGTAATAACCTATAATGGAATATAATCTGTCAAAAAAAAGAAAGAGAAATAAGTAAAATTAAATAAAAGGAATTTGAGAGGTAAAGAGATGCCAGTGAAAATGTTCCCTTTCCGATCCTGAATTTTAAGTCTGATCAATTTTCTTTCTACCGTACTGATACTGGGCAATCTTAATTTAAACAAAACTGGAATCGCTGGAAAATGACATATAATATAGTTTATTTTACATATTCTTATACTTATTTTCTTAGTGTTCCATACCACTCTTACAAATTATGAGAAGTAAACTCATAAAAGGTAAATTTTAAAATTAGTATTTAATATTAGAGAAGACTAAAATAACATGAATGCAAAATGCCAGCTGGTATCATGGACTCAATCCTGGAACAGAAAAAAGGGCATTAGTGGAAAAACTGGTGATATCTGAATAAAGTCTATAGTTTAGTTCAGTGGATAATATCAATATTAATTTCTTGTTTTGACCAATGAACCAAGGTTATGTGACATGTTAATATAAGAGCAGGGGAGCTGGGTTATGGTATACAGGAATATTCCATATTTGCAACTTTTCTGTAAATCTCAAATCATCCCAAAATAAAAAGTTTAAAAATATATATATAGTACCCAGTCTAGCCAACAAGCACTATTGGTCACCCACCATCTAAGGGGAAAAACAAAAAAACCTCCCTGGACTAGATTTCCATCTAAATCACAATCCTCTATATAATATTCGTTCACACACTACTTGTCCTTCATTACACAATACACATATCATAATTTGTAATTATATATTATTTGTATGAGATTTGCTTCATGTTTGTTTCCTCCGTAAAGGCAAAGCTCACATCAATTCTGTTCACTGCTGCATTCCCAGCACTTTACATGGTGCCTGACACAGAACAGGAATTAAAGGCTCTAAGTGAGCAATTAATTGAAGGAGGAATGGTTAATTTAAACAGAACCAGACAGCAGAGGAGCACATAAGCAATGAGAAAAATGTTGGGGCTTTAAGATCTGACTTCCCAAACCAGACAGGGATTGATTCTTCCCATCCCTCCTTCCTTCCTTCTTTCCTTCAAGGACATGACTCAGAATATTTCAGCTTTAAATCAACCAGCACAAACATCTTACAAACCCAGTAACTGAGACCCAAAGACACTAGGTGACCCATACATCCAGTGAGTGCATCTCTGCTCTACACCCAACACTGCCATCCTACAGAACCAACTCTTTCTATAGAAAAAGAGAGAAACCAGGAAAAGTCTAAAGGGAAAATGCCAGAGCGACTAAAGAAGCCTTACTCATCCCTAAGGGTGAGAAGTGCATGGGAAGACGCCAGAACACAAAAGAAAAGAATAAAGTCTGTGCAGCACACTCCCGTGTCACACCTCCTGTTCCCTGTAATAACCTACTAATACACTTTCAGGAGCAAATCAGCAGCACCCTTCAACTCTCGGAACTAATCTGGGGAAACAAAAAAGGTTATCGTCAAACTACAGCTCTCCTGGCCACTCAAGACAAAAATCCACGGTGACAACTATTCAGTCAGCCACCAAGGAGTGGCAGCATACTATAGTGCTTAGATGTGAAAGCTCTGTATTTTCAGACCGGCGGATCTGAATCCCAGCTTCTCCTCTTACTTGCTGTGATCTGGGGGCAAGTTAATATATCCAAACAGCAGTTTCTCCAGCAGTAAAATGGGAATGACCGCCACCCTAGCGGGTTGTTAATAGTTTCAGAGCTACTATACAGAAAGCTCTCAGCACAACACCTGCAATGTTATAAAGGCTCAGTAAGTGTCAGCTGTTTGTCATCTTATTCGGCTATAATCACTATCACGAGGCCTATTCTCTCTATAACGTCCATATAATTTCAAAGACGTTGTTCTACCCTATTTTTGAAGGGCCAAATACACAATAGCTTCGAGCACATTTTCTAACTCCAGCCTGGACAAACCAGTTCTGTGTCTCTGGGCCTCAGGTTCCTCATCTGTGAAACGGGCCGGATCATCCCCTACGCCACTGGGCTGCTGGTGGCGAGCACTCTCTCGGTATCACACATTCCACTACTGCTGTATAATTAAAACGCACCTAGGGAAAATAAACCTTCAACTCCCAACCCCAAAACAACCGTTTTCATCCCCGCCCCATCACCACCGATCGTGGCCAGAACAAGTACCAAGGTCGACCCGCCTCACACCCCCAATTTCTCCTCACACCCCGCAGCAACCCACCCCGCCAGTGTGGGTTTCCGAAACCGCAGGGCTCAGTTTCCTCCCAGCGACGGCGTCAGAGCCGGGCTAGTGAAAGCTGCCAATCCCACAGGCCACCCCGCCCCCAAAGCGCCGGGAGAGACCCCGCGCATCCTTCCTCCCCCAGACAGCGCGGCCGCTCGGGCTGCGGTTCCGCCAGCTCAGGTGGGCCCTTCGGCCCGGGCCCCACCTCACCCGCTTCCCGGACCCCACGGCCGCGCCTCCCACACACGCCGCGGGCCGGCCCCAGAGCCCGCACCGCCAGCGCGCACACCCTCGGCGCCGGGCTCGGCGGCCACGTCGAGGAACCGGGGCCTCCAGGCCGCCCGCGTCCTTCCCCCAGGCCCGGGCCGCCCTCGGGCCCAGACCGGCCGCACGCGGAGGCCCCGCCGCCAACACGGCCCCGCCGCTCCCACCACGGACGCCGCACTCACCGCGACGCCGGAGCTCCGGTTCCTCCGGCCCATGCAGGCCTGGCTGCGCCCCCAGAGCATTCACGCCCCGGGCCGCCTCCTGGGGACCCTGACGCAGCCGCCGCGGTCGCACTGCGAGAGGGCGGCGGTCGGCTGCCCGGTCTGCTGCCGCGCCGCCTAGTCTCAGCCCCAGCTCTCGCAACAAGCGCAGCGTAGCGCCCCAGCGCCGGCAGACCAGCGTCTGTTGAGCCGAACCGCCCAGGACGCGCGCCCCCGGCCGGCGCTCGTTGCATATGCAGAGAGGCAGCCTCCCATTGGCCCGCGGGCGGTGGCGCGTGCGGAGCTGGGCCTATCGAATTCCGGCCTGGAGCGCGGCGCGGGCGGCCGGGGGCGGGGCGGGGTTACTATGGGTCATTCGCCCGAGCCGGGGCGGACGGGACCCAGCCGCAGCCGGCGCGGGGCGGGGACAGGTCGGCGGGGAGGGAACAGGTCGGCGGGGAGGGACTAGACCACTGCGGCCTGGGGAGGGGAGCCAGTCTGTGCGGCCGCGACATGGGCGGAGATGGGGCGGGGCCGGCCGGGTCTGCAGGAGGGCAGTTCCCGGGGAAAAAGACCACCGGCTTGTCCCCCGAAAAAAGAACTGTAAAACGCAGATATTGCTGTAATGCATAAATCTTAACATAGGTCAGGAAAAAAAATGCGCGTTATTATTTTCATTCTTAACTGGATTACTTGTTTCATTCTTGCACAAATTTGTCAAATTTTGTAAAATAAAATGATTTTTGGAAATGTCTGAAGCGAGAGGGTCTCAAAAATTTAAAGCATGTTTCTTTATTGTCTCTTGTTTTGGCCTCACCGAACCCAGCAAATAACCCATCTCCCCTCAGTGCACTCACTAATTATACCAGATTGATATTTGTTTTCAAATGATAAAGTTGACCCCAAATTATTGTCTTTGGACGTTCTTTTTATGAAGCTAAAAGTGTTTCTGTATTTTAAAGTTTGCCATTATATTTCACTTTAGACACTACAAAAAGGAAAAAAACATAGAGTGCAGGTAGACTGCCTTACTGCAAGCAAACGAACCAAAACACAAATGACTAAAACAACAAGTACAATACATTGTAAGAAAGATGGCTTTCATTACCCAAGCAGCAGTGGAGTTGAGCTTTTTTTTTTCTTTAATCCAACATATTATTTAGTTGGTCTGTGGACAAAGTTACAACGTTAAGTCAGATTTGATACCACAGGAAATAAAACATTTGGAGGGGTTTATTTTGTTTTGAAGTAATGAAGGAGCTAGAAATAGCTACTTGAATAGTAAACCTCGATGCTATGCAAAACTTGTCTTTAAGTAGGTGAAAGGTGACGTTCATGAGCCAGCCTCAGGCTAAAGCAGGGGCTCGCTTCCCAAGAGAATCTCAAAATCTGTGAAGCCGCCTGAACTTGAGCTGGGTGGAATGATGAGGCTGAGAGCAAAGAAATCTCACTCACCTTGGGCCCCAGGCCAGTTTAACTACCTAAAGGAAAGGATACCTGATTCAGGCAACCTGCTCTTCTGCTAGAAAAATAGGTTCATTTGCTCGCTAATCTGTCGAAGCGCTGTCAAAGGTTAACACCCTGAAGATAAATGGAATGCAGAATTTCTTATCTGAAAAGACCGCCACCATTCTGCATGCTGGGGGAAGTATACCTTAAAAGTGGTAGTTCCAGAACCAGGAAAAGCCTCTAGCAAAATAAGTAATTTACAAGGGAGGTATCTTTTTTTGCATCAATAAGCATAAAGCAGACTAGTAGAATTCCAGCAACATCTTAACATCTTCATTATCTCTTTCTGTATTACTAGTGTGTGGTGTGTGTGTCTGTGTGTGTGTGTGTGTGTGTGTGTGTGTGTGTGTGTGTGATATATTTTTAAAGGAAAATACTCCTTGGACTCAAAATTCTAAATTCCCATCTTGTTTGCTTAGGGTAAACAGAAATGTAATATTTCCAGTCTCTAAGATGTTCTGTTTTTAAAATAATATATGCACAGTTGCTTTTCTTTTATTCAGGATTTCAGTATATTTTTACTTAGAGCTTTTGAGGGAATTATGGAATTTGGCTGCATTTTCCTTCTTTTTAGAAAAACTCAATTCAGAAACTATAATGGCCAACTGAATGAAAACACCCAACATCCAGTTCCTTTTACAATTTTGTTATTTCTCCCAATTACAGGGCTATTGAGAGGAGGTATCTTTGTAATTTTCATGAATACCTAATGATCTGTCTCATGTGAAGGGTCATAGAAATAGTTTGTGCTTCTATAGCAAACTATATACTACTAGCATTTTCCATAATCATTATAAGGTAAAACCAGGACCAGATGATGTTTAAAAGTTTAACAGAAACTTTTTGTTCTTTCATTTCTGGTGGATTGAGAAGGGAAGATCGTGATTGAAGTAGCATACTATACTATATTTCTGAGTTAAGGTGGCGCTGGCCTCAAGGAGCAGAGCATCCAACAAAAACCACCTTAAATTATGACATTTATTTACCTCACTTAAAGATAACTCAAGAGGCAGGACAAGTCCAAGATTGGTCCAGGGACTCTGCTAGGTCACTGAGGACCTCAGCTTTTACATCTTTCACTCTGGCTTTATCCTTAGACCATCATATTCACAGATGGCCGCCACAGTTTCAAGTGTCACATGAAGACACAACAGCATCTGGCCAAAGAATAGGGGCAAGTTTCCTAAATGCCACTTCTTATCAAGGAGGAAACCCTTTCTCAGAAAGCTAACAGCTGACTGCTCTTCAAGTCCTCTTGGCCAGAATTGGGTCACGTCATTTCCTAGCTGCAAGAGAAACCAGGAAATGTCAGCATTTTTGACCTTTCTAGTGGAAGGTGGACACCATCAACACAGAAGCAGCCATGGGAAGGAATAAATGTGGGAAGCCCATTCAGAGGTGTCCACCGTGGGTATCACTGGAAATTACCCACCTCTGACTAGAAGTGGCTTAAACAATAAAACCATCTGTTATCTCACTTAAAATGTCCAGAGGAAGTCAATTCTAGGGTTTCTTCAAAGGGCTCACTGGTGTCATCAGAACCCAGCTCCTTCTATCTCTGTACTCTGCCATTCTCAGCCTTCATGTTCTCTCTCTTCCTTGTTACAGAGTGGCTGCAACTGCTCCAAACGTTATCTTTACCCAATACTACATCCAAAGCCAGAAGGGAAAATTGGCTTCTCCGACATGTCAGTATGTGTTTATTATGGAACTGCATCTTTCCAAGATGTATTCAGCCCACTTCCCCTAAACCAATCACTAGCAAATGAAGATACCCTGATAAGCTTAGCTCAATCATAGATCATCCACTAGGGCTGGGAGAGGATGTTCTAGCAACTGGGGACAGAGCACCATTTGACCTTTGGTTCAAAGCCTATGCCATATTTTGAAGTACAGGGCCCCACCCCAAAAGAGCATCATCTACAAGCTGACTCCTTAGCTGGGCCTTTAAGAGACCTTTAAGAGTTCTATCAGGCTGCATGTAGATGATAATACCCATGGATCCTATAGTCACATGCCCATTGCTGCTACTCTGAGGAAAATGAGTTTCTTGGTTGCAGATCAGTGTTACACAAGATTCCATGAAGGCAAAGCCAATACTCTGTGGGACCTCAGGTTGTAGTGCTAGCAAGACTTAGTAGGCAGGATTGGCAGAACTGTGCCTGGGTTATGTATCAGCCCCAATAGGGACAAATTGCTGCCTTACACTCTGGTAGGGAGAAAGCCCTGAGATGGAGATTCACAGGTGCCATTAGCAAATCCTAGACGTGTGAATGCCGAGGGGATATGTTCAGGGCATCAACAGAATCTGCTACAGGTGGACACTCAACAGTGTTTGCCATTATCCTTTTGTTTAAGAAAAAAAGAAACTGGAATGTATTTTAAGAAATTTTCCAATTACTGAATTTCAAGGAAAGAATCAGGAGAATTCTAAGAGATCTTGTATATCCAAATCCTGCGGTCCTTCTAGGAAGTTCTTTGCCACACAAGTATCAACTTCAGGAGGGATGCATATGTTGATCGTGGGGTGAGACATCACAGTGGGATACCCTCACATCCACTAAAGATCTCTAGGGATTGAGATTCTCAAACTCAATGTCTTTCAATGACACTGGATTCCATAAACACTCTAGCAATGTGTTCTTTCTTCAATTTAAGATAATGTAATTTTGTTCCATTTTAGTGATTAAGAACCGACCCGCCTCCTTTTAGTAACCCTTCATATTAATGAAATACTTTAAATTCCACTTTTACTTTTTCTTTTCCAGGCTAGACTATCTTTTTTTTTTAACTCTTTTTCAAATGACCTATCTTCTATCCTTTTAGTCATTTTTATTATTCTTCTCCTTTCTTCGTCATTTGGAGGACAAAATAGAACACCTAAACTTTAACAAGGGCCTGACAATTGTAAAATATATTGAAAGAATCCATTCCAAGTCCTTACCTGTCAGAATTCCATTAAAATAGCCTAAAATTAATTGGCTTTTTAAAGTAACCACACATACTTTTTCATTCCTGGTTCATTTAGATTAATGATAACTTCCAGTTAAGGCAGGGAACATTAATTAGCTACACATACTTATGTGTCTAAAAGTCTCTTCAAATCCATTGTTGGGCTTGTTTGCTGTTTTATGTATTAGTCTCTGAATACTTAGCTTTTTATATTATTTTTATTAAACCTTCTCTGTAATTTATCAATTCATATAACTCACCTATCCATTTTATATCTGTAAAAAAACTCTGAATTCAGGCAGTTATATTAAACTCTCCAGAATAGTTGGTTTTCTATTATTTTTCAAAGATGTACTGGAACAGAGAGTCAATATATTTGATTAAAAAGAGATAACGTAGAGTATCACCTAGAATTAATTTTGGCTGCATGTACCTGAGAATGCAAAATAATAGCAGCTAGACCTTGCAAAGGTGTTTATTCCACATAAAAGGAGTATGGAACGAGGTAGTCCAAGGCTAGAACAACAACTCCATGAAATAATCAGGGACCCAAGATGCTTCTCTCTTTCTTCTCTGCTATTCTCAGTGTGTGGCTTCTTCATATGTGACCATATTCAAGGACCATATTCAAGGTCATAAAATAGCTGCTAGAGCTCCAGCCATTACAACCACACGCTGGCATCAAGAAGGAAGAAAGGGGGCTTCCCTGGTGGTGCAGTGGTTAAGAATCCGCCTGCCAATGCAGGGGACCTTGGTTCAAGCCCTGGTCTGGGAAGATCTCACATGCCACGGAGCAACTAAGCCCATGTGCCACAACTACTGAGCCTGAGCTCTAGAGCCCGCGTGCCACAACTACTGAAGCCCACGCATCTAGAGACCGTGCTCCGCAACAAGGGAAGCCACCACAATGAGAAGCCCGCGCACCACAGTGAAGAGTAGCCCCCACTCACCGCAACTAGAGAAAGCCCACACACAGCAACGAAGACCCAACACAGCCAAAAATAAATAAATAAATAAATAAATAAATAAATTTTTAAAAAACCCTTAAGAACGTCATAAGCTTTAAAAAAAAAAAGAAAGAAGAATGTAAAAGGCAATAGAGAGTTTTTGGCAATACAAACTGTTCTATATTTTTCTGATAAAGAGCCTTCCTATAATTGTGAAATAAGTAAATAACCCCTAAGA
The DNA here is from genome assembly GCF_002837175.3 of Physeter macrocephalus. NCBI lineage: Eukaryota > Metazoa > Chordata > Mammalia > Artiodactyla > Physeteridae > Physeter > Physeter macrocephalus. Next base: position 123,827,267 of record NC_041215.1, on the reverse strand, counting down.
CTTCTGTTCTCGGGAACTATCTGTCTTAATTCCTTTTAGCATTCCTTACTGAATTTACTTCTCACTCCCTGCATCCTTTTTGTTTCTTTTCTCTGGACCTGCTATAATTTCTCTCCATCATTATAAAATATTTGGAAACCAAACCTGGATTCAATGCTCTAATAAACTGAACATTAATTCAACAGATATTTAAGTGCCACCAGAGGACAGGTACTGTGCTAGATGTCGCAAATATAGCACTTATTGAGACAGAAATGGTCCTGACCTTCAAGAAGCTTATGCTCTAAGATCATTATAATAAATAAATAAAAAGATAGTTCCAGAGTTGGAGGTGCTCTTCGGACATTTAAACAGGATAACCAGGAGAAAAGAAGAACAAAGACAATTTTGGATAGGGAGGTCAGGGGGGACAACTCTGAGAGGTGACATTTAAGCCCTAGTGAGGAACTGGCTGATATTTTTGGCAAGAAAATAATTTTGCGACTCTAGAGAGCCTCTCCCAGAAACTAGGAATATATTCTTGTATCACATGGACTTGACCTGGCATTTTTAGAAATCCTGCCCAGTTTGCAGAATCCATAAATATTATAACAAGGAACACAGTCCTATCACCCAAATGTCCTTTATATCTTGCTTTGTCATTTAAGGCATTTAACTCAATGTCAAGTGCTCTGGGAAGATCCCAAGCAAAATTACTTGTCCCATTCTCTCTGTGTTGTTCATGCTATTGGTTTATCAGTTAGGTATCCTTGGGTTACAAGCAATAGAAAATGCAAATTAAACTTGCTTAAGCAATTGGAGTTTAATGGCTTACAAATCAAAGGGTGTACATCGGCCTTCAGGGACAGCTTGATACAGAGCTCAAAAGGATCAGAAAGAATAGTTTTGACTTTCTCCATTCCTCAGATCTACTTCCTTGGTGACAGTGTTTGCTTCATCCTGGCTTCCCCACCCCCAGGGCAGCAAGATGGCTGGAGGTTATGGCAGACTCCTCTCCCACTGGAAATTCCAACTCTCCTCCCAGAAATCTCATTTCCTCTTGAGGCATTATATGTCTCTCCTTGCTCAGTTTATGTCCACAACAGTAGACTCTGTCTGTCCAGACCTGACTCACCTGCTCCAGCCTGGGATCCAAGGATGGAGGTCAGCAATCCACATCTCAGAAGCATGAGGGAAAGTGTAGGGAGGTGGGTGTAGATGTCCCACAGGAAAATCAGAGCGTGTTACTGGTAGAAAGGTGAAAGGAAACAAAAACACCATATTGCACTACCGTGAGCTTAGTGCTTCTTGTGCTGTATTAGGTCAGTTGTGTTTATCTCTTTCTCAAACCCCATGATGAGCTGTTTGAGAGGAAGAACCACATCTTCATCTTTTTATTCCATAAGGTCTACCCAATGTGCTGATAGATATAATACCTGCACCAAGTGAGCTCAATACACATTTGCTATTGAATTCAACTATTGAATATGGTACACTCATGCGTAAGTGTAGAGAAGTACATATACCAGTGATGGTATTTGCTGTACATTTAAATCTCTCACAAGACATCAAACTATTTTTTAAAAGTTTGACTGAGAAACTGTCCTCACACTACATTTATTTCAGTTCTTGCTTCTGTGATATTTAGTTTATCTTAACAGTCATTCTTTCTGCAACCAGTTCATTCCTATATATTTTTTCCTCAATCATATATTTCGATCCACATTTAATTTACCATTTTGTAAGTCTTCAAATCTAGTCTACTCAAAGTGTCCTCCATGGAAGGCAGCATCAGTGTCACCTGGTTGCTTGTAAAAAATGCAGAATCTCAGGCCCCACCCCAGACCTACTTGAACCACATCTGCATTGTAACAAGATTTTCCGAGGATTCATAGAAAATCATAAAATTTGAGAATCACGAGTCTCCTGCTCTAGACTAGCACCATCCACTGAAGATGTAATAGGAACCACATTTTAAATTTTAATTTAAAATCAAATTAATTTTAAATTTTAAATGTAATGTAATTACATTTAAAATGTATGTAATTTTAAATTTTCTGGTAACCACATTAAAAAGTACAAAGAAAACAAGCCAAATTAATTTTAGTAGTATATTTTATGTAACTCAATCTATCTCAAATATTATCATTTCAACTTGTGATCAATATAAAAAATAATTAATCTGATATTCCTTGGGGTTACTCTTTCTAACCTGGTGTTTATTTTGTACTTACAGCACATCTCAATTTGGACTAACCACCTTTCAAGTGCTCGGTAGCCACCTATGGCTGGCAGCTACTGCAGTTGGTGAAACCGCATGACTCAGATTGGGACTTGAACCCATGGTCTTTTAACTGACATCACACACCTGGTCTCAGGACTTAAGGAAGCTCAGGTTCTTAATGTCTCATGGCAGAAAGAATTCAGTGAGAGACAAAGTAATAGGTAAGAAGTAGATTTAGAGAGAAACACACTCCACAGAGTGTAGGCCATCTCAGAAGGTGAGAGGCCCTGAAATATGGCATGGTTAGTTTCTATGGGCTGGGTAATTTCATAGGCTAATGAGTGGGAGGAGTATTCCAACTCTTCCAGGGAAAGGGGCGGGGATTTCCAGGAATTGGGCCACCTCCCACTTTTCGGCCTCTTATGGTTAGCCTAAGAACTGTCATGGTGCTGGTGAGTGTGTCATTTAGATGCTAATATGTTACAATGAGCATATAATGAGGCTTGGAAGTCGAATCTTCTGCCACCTTGGACCTAGTTGGTTCTAACCAGTTTTTGTCATGTCCTATGGCTACATCATTCTTTTAAAGGTTGTGCCCTGCCGCCTTCCTTCCTGTTTCATTGGCACAGCACTGGACTGTAAGATACATGAAAACCACAGACCATGTCATTTCACTCTCCACTGTAACCCAGTGCCCAATACAGTGCCTGACAGGTAGCAGACACTCAATAAATGTTTGTTGACTTAATATGTTTGAGTGGAGAGAGATTTAAAATATTTAACCAGCACAGAAAAAGTACTGACCAAACAAAATCAAGACAGACCCAGGATGTAAACTATCAGTAATGCCACATTAGAAAGAAGTAGCATAATATCAGCCTAGAATACAGTCATCTCTCAATATCTGTGGGGATTGGTTTCAGCAGCCCCTGTGGACACCAAAATCCAAGGATACTCAAGTGCCTTATATAAAATGATGTAGTATAATGAATACAGTCAGCCCTCAGTGTCCGAGATTGGTTGAATCCACAGAAGTGAAACCCACAGATACTGAGGGCCAACTCTATGGGAACCGGTCCAGTCCTTTCACATCTCAAATGGAACATAGGATACAAACAGGTGGGTGATGTATGCTTAGTCATACATTTTTTTTAATTACATACACTAGGATTAGACGATCAGGTCTTAACTTCCAACCCAGAGAGGCTTCCACTGCATTCATTCATTCATTCAGTGAGCACCTACTGTATGCAAAAGCATCATGCTGGACCCAGTGGGGGAAGAGACATAAAGAAGAATGATATTCATGCACTTCCAAGAAAACCAATTAAGATCATTTTCATTTTCAAGGGAACTGAAACCCAACTCAAACTAATTTACACAAAGAACAGCATTTATTCAGTCATATAATTGAAATTCTACAGGTAGAGTTGGCTTCTGGTGCAGCTTCTTCCAGACTCATGTGTCGGCAGGCTCCTCAGTTTTTCTTCCTCTCCGGAACTGTCTTCCTTCATGGGTTGACTTCATCCTCCATGGCTACCCCAGCCCTAAGCAACTCTTCCTCAAATCACCAAATCAAGCCCAGAAAGAATGACTATCTTTTTCAGAAATCCTGGGAACATCATCTTGCATGGTGTTGGCCATGATTGGATTAATTGCCATTGCTACCTCTAAAACAGCCCTTACGTGTTGGGAGATAAAACATTCTGGCTCGAGTTAGTCATGGCCCATCCCCAGAGCTGAGAGTGTGGTCAGTAATGTTAGGCAACATGTAGGCTTAGAGTGAGGAAGGGCTTTGAGTAAACGTGCCTCAGAGGAGGGGAGAGCAAGCTGGTGTGCAAAACACAATAACATCTGCCCCAGGATCTGTGTTTTTTCATTTCACTATCCCACTTTTGAGAAGGTAAAAATTAATCTGGAATACCCTCCTCTCCGCTCTCTTCCTTCTCTCCCCTCCAGTTTTCCATCCTTTCTTTTCCTCTTTTCACTCTCTCAAAGGTAGAAGCATCAGGTGGACAGAATTTAGAATTATGGTCAAAGTCAAAACAGAGAAGTCATTTTGGTTTTTCCCTGTTGCTCTGTCAGCTCTTGAAAACCTTTATCATTTGTATTTATCTTGGTAAACAGAGTTTTTAGTCTAGAAATTGTTAATGAAGTAAGGCCATGCCATAACAGCCAATTAAAAAAAAATACTGGGGAAGAGTGTTTACTTGCATCTTGCTAGTTTATTTTTATTTATGCTGAATTTCTAATGATCTTGTGAACACTCCTAGGATTCATAGACAAATAAAAAACCTTTTATATGTTTTACATGTTATCTGTTTTATATACTTTCTATGTAGTTTCTACATAGAAACTACACCACTCTAGTATTCATTATATGGTCATACCTTGCTTAAGAGCATATTTCTCAAACTAGTATAAATTGTGGAAGTATCAAAGCATTAACTAAAGGTCAGGTGAGTACCTGATTTATCATACCTGGGTACAAACCGCTTTAATTAGAACTGGGGAAAACCAAACTGTGACTTTGGGAAAGGGCCCCTCTCCATTCTGTGTGTTCCTGGCAGAACTACTGGTCACCAAACCTTACCCACTCTGGCCACAGAAGTACAGAACCCAACCTGCCAATCAGAACATCCTATCCCCCCACCCAGTCACTGGGTACTGGGTCAAGAGCAGTCACATGATCCAGGAAGACACAATAGGAGTCTATCCCTGGCATTTTATATCTGTATCCTAAGAAGGAAGCTGAGTTAGGATGATCTAAGCCTAAAGTTTGCCGAGTCCAGATCAACTCTCTCTTAGAAGCCAGCAAGCAGACCAATACAGCTCAGGAAAGAGCAGGTGGAGAGAAACCCCAAATCTAATAGTGCTTGAGCCCACCCCTATTCTTTCCAGGAAAATAAGTCAATACGTGTGTGTGTGTCTGTGTGCGTGTGTGTGTCTGTGTATGTGTGTGTGTGTGTATGTGTGTGTGTGTGTGTTTGTGTGTGTTAGCTTAAGCTAGTTTGGGCTTATTCACAACACACACTTCCTGGTATACAAACAGGAAAATGAAAGAAGGATTTCAAAATGAAATTCACTGAAGCTCAGGAAGGTAGCTTGTTACTATTATGAAATTGTGGTTATGTCTTTAGTAAACAAACAGAATCATTTACCATATATCTTATCATCCCTTGTCTGTGAAGCAGGAATCGTATTTCTAGTGCTTCCTTTTCTCCCTGCACTAGGTCAGGCAAGCTCAGGTTTCTGAGTGAATAAAAGAGAAATATAATACAGTGTTTCCTTTTAGACAGACCTTCTGCTTGTATCACTCTCTCCTCCTCTGTCCTGGTAAACTGAATGGATGGTGTGAAATTTCTGTTGGACTATTCTCTAAGTCAAAATGTTAGGATGGAAAACTAGCACTTGTGTATTGAGTCAGTGGTTTGCACATATTATTTTATTTAATAAAGGAAATACCCCAGTGAAGCATTTTCCTGTTTCATGGAAGAAAACACTGAGACTTTGTCAGGTACCTCCTGGAGATCCTGAAACAAGTGTGGGCAGCACCTGGACACACACCCAGGCCTGTGTGACTCTCAGCCCCTGATTTTCCCCGCGGCATTACACTGCTCCCCAGGGAAGAGGGCAGTAGTGTCAGTCATCCTGGGGGTATGTTCATATCACACCAAATGTCTATATGCTAAAATATTTTGGAAGTGTGATCAGCATTCTCTAAGCCTCAGTGTAAAATTAGTTAGCACGTTAGATAAGACTGAGCCTGGATTGAATGAGAGTCTGAAATGGAAATAAAGAAAATTCATCCCCTACCCCCTAAAAAAAAATACATGTTGAATACTGGAAGAGAAGGAAGACTAATGAAGAAAGAGGAAGGAGAGGATGAGGAAGAGGAAATTTCTACCATTTAAAAAACAAAACTCAAAACAAGAATCATTCCTCAAAGACCATCCATCTCAAGTTAGCCATACTTGAAATTGGTACGTAAAAAAGAAAAAAAAGATAATCCGCTTGATTTACCTGAAAAAGGAAAGGATAGATATTATGTTTTTTCAAAAATACTGAGCTTTAGGTAGCAATTAAGAATAGAAAAAATTGGACTTCCCTGGTGGCACAGTGGTTAAGAATCTGCCTGCCAATGCAGGGGACACGGGTTCGAGCCCTGGTCCGGGAAGATCCCACATGCCACGGAGCAACTAAGCCCGTGAGCCACAACTACTGAGCCCACGTACCACAACTACTGAAGCCCAGGCACTTAGAGCCTGTGCTCCACAATAAGAAAAGCCACCACAATGAGAAGCCCGTGCACCGCAAGGAACGGTAGCCCCCGCTCGCCACAACTAGAGAAAGTCCACGTGCAGCAACGAAGACCCAATGCAGCCAAAAATAAATAAATAAAACAAACAAATTTTTTTTAAAAAGAATAGAAAAAATTAAAGTCCGATTATTGCCAGAAATACAACCAACCCCCCAGCCCCAAGATTTGAGAAGCAAGGATGGAAAAATTGGGCAGTCGGTCAGGTTTACTTTTGAAACAGCCTCACTAAGTGCTTCGTCCCATACAAACTCTCAACACCCCAGCAGCCCAACCTCCCTATACAGGCTTATTGTACTAGATTTCCTGCCTCCCCCCCATCAAAGCTTGTCCATCCTGTGTCTCATTACCTAAAGGCATATTCTCTGTTTTTTATAACTTAACCTTTTAATCTTAAAACACTGACACAGAAAAGTTTTCTAAAATAACTGCTCTATGTGTATAAAATTGCTGCTCTATGTGTATAAAATGAAAATGCAGAGAAGAAGGACCAGAAAAATACACAATATAATGAGGGGGGAGGGGAATGGTGAGGGGAGATCATGAGATAAGGGCAGATTTTCCCTTTTATTCCACTTTCCATTTATTTTATATTTTTAATCTTTTACATTAAGCATGTGTTCGTGTGTAATTTTTACAAAATGAGTGAGAAAAAAATGACAAAAAATATAGTTTAACTCATTCTCTTCTTTCCAGAAAAATTTTTAATAGCAGATTTAAAAGAACCTTTTAGAAAAGCTTCTTAAATACATAAAAGGGATTTACAGGAGGGGGCAGTTTCAGATATTCCTGGGGTGGATGACAGTTAGAGGGAGGTGTTTTCTGTAGGTGGGATTTTTTAATGCAACTTCACTCTTAGTGCATTTGTGAGCAGAACTGACACAATCACAGCCACCATCCCCACACGGCCACCGTGCAAAAGAAACCTCTATGTTCTTATGTGTGTCTATACCGAGTTATACGGTTTAAAGGATATAAGCCGAGTACAAGGTAGCCTCTGGAGGGGAGTGGTCAAGTAAAAGTCAGAAGACATTCTGCATTTTCTAAAATATTTTAATTTCTTAATTTCTTATTTATAATAAGAAAAAAATGTATTCATGTTTGCTTAGTAATTTAAAATAAATATAAAACAAAATAAATTTTGAAAAACATTTTTTTTTGACAAGTACAAATGAAAGGGGGAAAAGATGTATCCCGTCTACTTGGGCCATAGTTTGAGACCCACCGCTCCCTCCAGGGTACTCTTTCCTCCGCTACATGCCGAGGGTCACTGGGTAAAATGACTTGGATGAAAGGAAACACATCCTTTTCCCATGACCACAGAGCCAGAGTCCTCTGTATTCACACTTTCTCTCTAGATTTGCTGACTACCCTGATTTCAGTACTAATAAACGTCCTTTGGTTGCAAGTGACAGAGACCCAAATTGAATCACCTTACTCAAAAAGGGGAAATTATTTTATCATGTAACCAGAAGAACAAAACAAAACAGGCCTGGCTTAATGCCAGGCAAAGTTGGATTGGGCACTCAAACATCAGCAGCAAACACATGGAGGCTAAACAATACATTACTAAATAACCAAGAGATCACTGAAGAAATCAAAGAGGAAATCAAAAAATACCTACAAACGAATGACAATGAAAACATGATGAGCCAAAACCTATGGGATGCAACAAAAGCAGTTCTAAGAAGGAAGTTCATAGCAATACAATCCTACCTCAAGAACAACAAGAAAAAAGGGAGAAGACTCTAATCAACAGAATTACAAAATGAAAAAGGAGAAGTAACAACTGACACTGCAGAAATACAAAGGATCATGAGAGATTACTACAAGCAACTATATGCCAATGAAATGGACAACCTGGAAGAAATGAACAAATTCTTAGAAAAGCACAAACTTCCGAGACTGAATCAGGAAGGAATAGAAAATATAAACAGATCAATCAAAAACACTGAAATTGACACTGTGATTTAAAATCTTCCAACAAACAAAAGCCCAGGACCAGATGGCTTCACAGGCGAATTCTATCAAACATTTAGAGAAGAGCTAACACCTATCCTTCTCAAACTCTTCCAAAATATAGCAGAGGGAGGAACACTCCCAAACTCATTCTACGAGGTCACCATCACCCTGATACCAAAACCAGACAAAGGAGTCACACAAAAAAAAACTATAGACCAATATCACTGATGAACATAGATGCAAAAATCCTGAACAAAATACTAGCAAACAGAATCCAACAGCACATTCAAAGGATCATACACAATGAGCAAATGGGATTTATGCCAGGAATGCAAGGATTCTTCAATATATGCAAATCAATGAATGTGACACACCATATTAACAAATTGAAGGATAAAAACCACATGAACATCTCAATAGATGCAGAAAAAGCTTTCAACAAAATTCAACACCCATTTATGATAAAAACTCTCTAGAAAGTAGGCATAGAGAGAAGTTACCTCAACATAATAAGGCCATATATGACAAACCCACAGCCAACATCATTCTCAATGGTGAAAAACTGAAACCATTTCCTGTAAAATCAGGAAGAAGACAGGGATGCCCACTCTCACTACTGTTATTCCACATAGTTTTGGAAGTTTTAGCCACAGCAATCAGAGAAGAAAAAGAAATAAAAGGAATCCAAATCGGAAAAGAAGAAGTAAAGCTGTCATTGTTTTGCAGATGACATGATACTATACATAGAGAATCCTAAAGATGCTACCAGAAAACTACTAGAGCTAATCAATGAATTTGGTAAAGTAGCGGAATACAAAATTAATGCACAGAAATCTCTTGCATTCCAATACACTAATGAAGAAAAATCTGAAAGAGAGATTAAGGAAACACTCCCATTTACCACTGCAACAAAAAGAATAAAATACCTAGGAATAAACCTACCTAAGGAGACAAAAGACCTGTATGCAGGAAACAATAAGACACTGATGAAAGAAATTAAAGATGATACAAACAGATGGAGAGATATACCATGTGCTTGGACTGGAGAATCAACATTGTGAAAATGACTCTACTACCCAAAGCAATCTACAGATTCAGTGCAATCCCTATCAAACTACCAGTGGCATTTTTCACAGAACTAGAACAAAAAAACTGTGCAATTGGTATGGAAACACAAAAAACCCCAAATCCCCAAAGCTATCTTGAGAATGAAAAATGGAGCTAGAGGAATCAGGCTCCCTGTCTTCAGACTATACTACAAAGCTACAGTAATCAAGACTGTATGGTTTGGGCACAAAAACAGAAATATAGATCAATGGAACAAGATAGAAAGCCCAGAGATAAACATACGCCCATATGGTCACCTTATCTTTGATAAAGGAGGCAAGAATATACAATGGAGAAAAGACAGCCACTTCAATAAGTGGTGCTGGGAAAACTGGTCAGCCACTTATAAAAGAATGAAATTAGAACACTCCCTAACACCATACACAAAAATAAACTCAAAGTGGATTAAAGACCTAAGTGTTAGACCAGACACTATAAAACTCTTAGAGGAAAACATAGGCAGAACACTCCATGACATAAATCACAGCAAGATCCTTTTTGACCCACCTCCTAGAGAAATGGAAATAAAAATAAACAAATGGGACCTAATGAAACTTAAAAGCTTTTGCACAGCAAAGGATACCATAAACAAGACCAAAAGACAACCCTCAGAATGGGAGAAAATATTTGCAAATGAAGCAACTGACAAAGGATTAATCTCCAAAATTTACAAGCAGCTCATGCAGCTCAATA
>NC_041215.1:123814979-123816043 GCF_002837175.3 Physeter macrocephalus | reverse complement strand
GGGGATATATGTATACGTATAGCTGATTCACTTTGTTATACAGCAGAAACTAAGACAACATTGTAAAGCAATTATACTCCAATAAAGACGTTAAACAAAACAAAACACTGTGGGGCGGAAAAGAGGGAGTGGATTAACTACATACAGGAGATAGAGTTGATAAGACAGAAAAACTAAGGAGCATGAAGAAAAAGAAGAGAGAGGAGGAGAGTCTGGAAGGGTTCCCAGGTTTCTGGTTTGGGTGACTGGTTGCTTCATGCTGTCATTCCAACAGAAACTGAGGTTTCAGAGGAAGTGTATAAATACCGTTTGGGACATCCAGTTGGAGATGTGTGATGGACACACGGGTCCCAATTTCAGGAGAGCCAACAGGGCTAAAGCGGATGCCATCAGGGACCAGGTGTAGCTGAAGCCATGTGTGTGTATGGGTCATTCAAGGCGAGGGTATAAAACGAAAGGAGAAGTTGGAAGGACAGAATCCTGAGCATCAGCAATACCTAAAGTTCCAACAGATAAAGAGGAGTCAAGAAGGAGTCAAAAGGGCTTCCCTGGTGGCGCAGTGGTTGCGCGTCCGCCTGCCGATGCAGGGGAACCGGGTTCGCGCCCCGGTCTGGGAGGATCCCACGTGCCGTGGAGCGGCTGGGCCCGTAAAGAAAACCATAAACAAGATGAAAAGACAACCCTCAGAATGGGAGAAAATATTTGCAAATGAAACAACTGACCAAGGATTAATCTCCAAAATATACAAGCAGCTCATGCAGCTCAGTATCAGGAAAACAAACCACGCAATCCAAAAATGGGCAGAATATCTAAATAGACATTTCTCCAAAGAAGATATAGATTGCCAACAAACACACGAAAGGATGCTCAACATCACTAATCATTAGAGAAATGCAAATCAAAACTACAATGAGGTATCACCTCACACCGGTCAGAATGGCCATCATCAAAAAATCTACAAACAATAAATGCTGGAGAGGGTGTGGAGAAAAGGGAACCCTCTTGCACTGTTGGTGGGAATGTAAATTGATACAGCCACTATGGAGAACAGTATGGAGGTTCCT
>NC_041215.1:123811861-123813792 GCF_002837175.3 Physeter macrocephalus | reverse complement strand
AGCCTGTGCTCCGCAACGGGAGAGGCCACGACAGTGAGAGGCCCGCGTACCGAAAAAAAAAAAAAAAAAGAAGGAGTCAAAGATGAAAGGACCAGACATGGAAGGGAGCAGGGAGCAGTGAGGGCATCTACCTCACCAGGAAGGGGAGATTCTCTTCTTCAGAGTCATTTGCAATCCTCCTTTTTTTTTTTTTTTTTAAATATTTATTTACTTATTTCCCAGCGCCGGGTCTTAGTTGGGGCACGTGGGATCTTCGTCGCAGCACATGGGATTTTTAGTTGCGGCACGTGGGATCTAGTTCCCTGACCAGGGATCGAACCCGGGCCTCCTGCATTGGGAGCGCAGAGTCTTAACTGCTGAACCACCAGGAAAGCCCCTTCGATTCTCTTTGGAAAAACTTTCCCTTTCCCCTCGCCACTCCAGCTCCTCTCTGCTAAAGCTGCAAATTGGAAGCTGGGGTAAGAGAAGGCTTTGCAAAAATATGCAAAAAGGCTGCAGCCTCAACATAATAGCCAGCTGAACATAATTTCCTTCATGTCTGCTCTCCTATAGGTTGTTAACAGGTGATTTTTCCTCACTTCTGGATCCTTGGCTGTCTTCCAGACAACTGAGATCACAAATACATAAAAGATTCCAGTGACACTTTCAAGGCAAACCTTATCTTTACAAATAATCAACTGGATTTGAGAAAACTGCTCAATTTCCTTCAGAGGCAGGAAGTGCTTCTTTATGGGGCCCAAAGGGACCGTCTCCACTACTAACCTGGACCTGATACTGTAAAGAAGGAATGGATATTTATGTTTGGGCCTCTTGATAGATCATAGGTAGAAAAATTTATGTATCATCTACTTAGCGCCGAGGAAGCCCTCAGACTTCAGTGCAGTCCCAGCTCTTCAGGTAGTAGCTATTTGGCCATGAGCCCCTCTCTGAGCCTTAGTTTTCTTAGTTGTCAGATGGAGACAGTGATCCTTGCCTCATAACATGGTGTGAGGATGAAATAGGATCATCAATGTGTATAGAGCCCCTGGTTTCACATGAAAATAATAGAATGGTTACGTAATCGACCTTTCTTTCTTTTTATTTTATTGTAGTAAAATATAACGTATACAGCATAAGATTTGTTATTTTTAAGTGTATAATTCAGTGACATTAATTACATGTACAGTGTTGTGCAACCATCACCACTATTAACACTGTCACTGCAGATAGAAACTCTGGTACTCATTAAGCAATTAACCCCCTTTATCTCCCACCCCCTGCCTCTGGTAACCTCTAATCTACTTTTTGAGCCTATGAATTTGCCTATTCTCAATATTTCATGTAAATGGAGTCACATATTTGTCCTTTTGTGTTTGGCTTATTTCACTTACTATAACTTTTTCAAGGTTTATCCATGTTGTAACATGTATCAGAGCTTCATTTCTTTTTTTTTTTGGAATTTTTGAATTTTATTTTATTTTTTTGTACAGCAGGTTCTTATTAGTCATCCACTTTATACATATTAGTGTATATATGTCAATCCCAATCTCCCAATTCATCACACCACCACCTTCCTCCCCCACGCCACTTTCCCCCCTTGGTGTCCATACATTTGTTCTCTACATCTGTGTCTCAATTTCTACCCTGAAAACTGGTTCATCTGCACCATTTTTCTAGGTTCCACATATACACATTAATACATGATATTTGTTTTTCTCTTTCTGACTTACTTCACTCTGTATGACAGTCTCTAGATCCATCCACGTCTCTACAAATGACCCAATTTTGTTCCTTTTGTATGGCTGAGTAATATTCCATTGTATATAGGTACCACATCTTCTTTATCCATTTGCCTGTCGATGGGCATTTAGATTGCTTCCATGACCTGGTTATTGTAAATAGTGCTGCAATGAACTTTGGGGTGCATGTGTCTTTTTGAATTATGGTTTTCT
>NC_041215.1:123808461-123811615 GCF_002837175.3 Physeter macrocephalus | reverse complement strand
AGGCCACGACAGTGAGAGGCCCGCGTACCGAAAAAAAAAAAAAAAAAAAGGAGTCAAAGATGAAAGGACCAGACATGGAAGGGAGCAGGGAGCAGTGAGGGCATCTACCTCACCAGGAAGGGGAGATTCTCTTCTTCAGAGTCATTTGCAATCCTCCTTTTTTTTTTTTTTTTTAAATATTTATTTACTTATTTCCCAGCGCCGGGTCTTAGTTGGGGCACGTGGGATCTTCGTCGCAGCACATGGGATTTTTAGTTGCAGCACGTGGGATCTAGTTCCCTGACCAGGGATCGAACCCGGGCCTCCTGCATTGGGAGCGCAGAGTCTTAACTGCTGAACCACCAGGAAAGCCACCCTGAAAACTGGTTCATCTGCACCATTTTTCTAGGTTCCACATATACACATTAATACATGATATTTGTTTTTCTCTTTCTGACTTACTTCACTCTGTATGACAGTCTCTAGATCCATCCACGTCTCTACAAATGACCCAATTTTGTTCCTTTTGTATGGCTGAGTAATATTCCATTGTATATAGGTACCACATATACATATATATATGTATATATATATGGTTCTGAAGAACCTAAGGGCAGGACAGGAATAAAGATGCAGAAGTAGAGAATGGACTTGAGGACACAGGGACAGGGATGGGGAAGCTGGGACAAAGTGAGAGAGTAGCATTGACATATATGCACTACCAAATGTAAAATAGATAGCTAGTGGGAAGCAGCCGCATAGCACAGGGAGATCAGCTTGATGCTTTGTGACACCCTAGAGGGGTGGGATAGGGAAGGTGGGGGGGGAGACGCAAGAGGGAGGGGATATGGGGATATATGTATACGTATAGCTGATTCACTTTGTTATACAGAACTTCATTTCTTTTTACAAATATTCCATTGTATGCCTATATGTCATTTTGTTACCCACTCATCTGTTGTACACTTGGGTTGTTTCCATCCCTTTGGCTGTTGTGAATGATGCTGCAGTGAAGATTGGTGCACACGTATCTGTCTGAGTCTCTGCTTTCATTTCTTTTGGGAAAATACCTAGGAGTGGAATTGTTGGGTCATACAGCAATTCTATGTTAAACTCTTTTGAGAAACTACCAAACTGCTTTCTGCAGCACTGCACCTGTACATGTCTACCAGCAATGCACAAGGGTTCCAATAGCTCCATATCCTCACCAACACTTGCTATTTCCCATATTTTTTTTATTATAGCCATCCTAATAGGTGTGAAATGGTATCTTGTGATTTAATCAACATTTACTTATCTCTATCGATGCAAGAAAATAATTCAGAGAGTCAAATCTAAACAATAGTCCAAAGATCATCTATATGTAATTTTGTAAGATTGGGGTATTATTTGAAAGAGTCTGTGCCATACAAACCAAGGGTGATTATCTGGTTAAAAAAATGCATGGAGGGTCTTTCCTGGCGGTCCAGTGGTTAAAACTCTGCACTCCTACTGCAGGGGCCGTGGGTTCAATCCCTGGTTGGGGGGAACTAAGACCCAGCCCTGTGTACATTTCTGCCTAACATGAGACTGGAAGCTGGTCTCTGGCTGGGTGACTCCTTGACCGTGACTCATAATGCTAATTAGTCTATGGTGACCCCGGACTGATTCACAGTGACATGTCAAGAAAGGCTGGGTGCTTGCTCTAAGGTTGTCTTTCTGGTTTATGACTTCCTCAGTACATACAGATAATTCATTGATTTGTTCCAGGAGACTTTATGGCTTTGATCATTGAAAATTAATAAGAAGAAGTAACAGCAATATTAACAATGGGCACTAATGGACAGAGGACGTGATGCTGAACTTGAATCTCTAAGGGGCGTAAAAATTACAAGGGTCAGACTACCCACCGCTAGACTTATAAACATTTGTTGGAAGATGGCCAGTTGGCTGTATGTGGTGCTCTCGAATTTATATGCACCTAGAAAAGAAGGGTCTTATCTATTTTAGCTTACTTAATACTCAAAAGAATCTAGTCGGTATTATTAATGTTCTTATTTTACGTATGAGAAAATAGGCTCAGAAAATTAAGTAACTTGCCCGAATGATTGAGCAGAGATCAAGTCCACCTAACTTCTGCTGCCTTCATGGACGATAGTGTGAGCTGAATGAAGAAGGTGCTGTCAGAGTGGCTTCCTGGGACTACAGTAATAAAGTACCACCATTGAGAGGCTTAAACAATAGAAATTCATTGTCTCAGTTCTGGCGGCTTGAAGTCTGAGATCACAGTGTCTGCTGGGTTGGTTCCCTCTGAAGGCTGTGAGGGAGAATCTGTGCTGTGTCCTCTCTCCTGGCTTCTGAGTGCCTCAGGAGTTCCTTGGTTGCAGATGGCTTTCTTCCTGTGTATTCACATTGTCTTCCCTCTACATGTGTCTGGTCTCTGCGTCCAAAGATCCGCATTTTATGAGGACACCGATCTATTGGATTAGGGACCACCCTAATTACCTCGTTTTAACTTGATTACCTTCGTAAAGATCCTATCTCCAAATAAAGTTGCATTCTAAGGTACTGGGGATTAGCATTTCAATATATCTTATTTTCGGGGGTTGGGGGAGGGGAGTATACAACTCAGGTGACTTAATATTGAGTTGTTCGAACCTCCAAATGGGCTTGCACGTGATTTTATAATGTCTGAAGGACCTTGGAATGTATTTTAAATTCAGGAAAAAAACGTGTAAATTTCTAACCAGACTTCTGCTCGGTATTCCCTAAACTACTGAAGAATCCTGCCACATACTCTAGGACATCTGTTATTGCAATCTTTTCAAAGGTTAAACTCTTAGAAAGTTTGGTTCATGGTGCCCGTGGGCTTGCTTAACTTTTAGCATCATTTCAAAAGGAAGGTCTTCTTTATTTTTAAATTGCTTCAACGTTTATTTTTAAAACAAAGTTTCCATTTCCTACGGAATTCCCAAAGTTTAATGTATCTGGAAAAGAAGGTCTTAGGTTTCAGAAATATATTTTGAAACATAAACCTTCGTTTACAAAAAAAAAAAAAAAAAGATTTGATGTTTCAATTTTTCCTTTGTAAGAAATCGGACTACCTTGTGCCACAATTTTTATAGGGCTTTTTGTTGTTTTTTTTTTTTTCTTTTTCTTTTTTTTTTTTTTTTTTTTTTTGTGGTATGCGGGCCTC
>NC_041215.1:123799057-123808321 GCF_002837175.3 Physeter macrocephalus | reverse complement strand
TCCGCGGCACGTGGGATCCTCCCAGACCGGGGCGCGAACCCGGTTCCCCTGCATCGGCAGGCGGACGCGCAACCGCTGCGCCACCAGGGAAGCCCTGTTGTTGTTTTTTAAGACGTTGCTAGATCTTTGATTTTCACCCAGAAGGTTTCTAGACAGAGCTGAGCGTCACGGACTTAGAGGATGAGGGATGAGTCGTGAAGGAATAAGGAGAGAAGGGTTGAGGAATTGTGGATGGCGCACTGTGCTTCCCAGACCCCTACCCCATTCCTTTGGTGCTGAAGGATCTATTTCTTCAGCTGCTGGGAATGTTGGCAGCAACAGCCCTCAGCTGTCAGTTCTCTTTAGGAGTTGCCTGGCCTGAGTCACCCTTCCACGCCCAAGGTCACTATCTCTTCCCAGAGCAGCCAGCATCCAAGGACTGGTCCCCAAGGAGGTAATCAAGGCCAGCTTTTTTTTCTTCAATTGAGATATAGTTGAGTTACAATATTATATTAGTTTCGGGTGAACAGCATAGTGAATCACAATTTTAAAGGTAATACTCCATTTAAAGTTATAAAATAATGGCTATATTTCCTGTGCTGTACAATATATCCTAGTTTATCTACTTTATACATAGTACTTTGTATCTCTTAATCCTCGACCCCTATCTTGCCCCTCCACGCTTCCTTCTCCCCACTGATAACTACAAGTTTGTTCTCCGTATCTGTGTCTGTTTCTTTTTTGTTATATTCACTAGTTTGTTTTATTTTTTAGATTCTACAAATAAGTGATAACATACAGTAGTTGTCTTTCTCTGTCCGACTTATTTCGCTAAGCATGATACCCTCCAAATCCATCCATGTTGTTGCAAATGGCAAAATTTCATTCTATTGTGGGGCTGAGTAGTATTCCACTGTGTACACATATATGTCACATCTTCTTTATCCATTCATCTCTTGATGAACCCTTAGGTTGCTTCCATATCTTGAAGGCCAGCTTTTCGCCGCAACTCAGAAGGACCCCAAAGAGGCTTCCTAGTTTCAGGACTCTTTGTGGGATAAGGCCTTGTTGCACCTGTGCTGCACCCCATCTTCTCCCTCTGTCCAAATTTTGCTCCCGTTCCTTACTCCTACCCCAGCTGTTGATCTCGGGAACATTCCCTTCAAAATGTATTGTATGGTAATTTCAGTGTATGCTTCTGGGGACCCCAACCTGTCACAGAACCCCAAATACGGAGACTCTAAGAGAAAAAAACCATCTACGGGGATACAAAAGGAGTAGGATTCTAGGCTGCGGCTACAGTGAGACAGCAGGAAAGACTGTGTGGAAAGCTGCTTCCAAAGTGATTGTTTTATCCTGCACCTCAAGGAGTAGTCCTGGAACCCAAGTAGAAAGAAAACTGTATTCCTCCAAAAACCCCAAGGGGAACTCAATCGCAATAACCCAAACGAAAGAACGAAGGTGGTCTAGGAAAAACTTAGGGGTCAGGATCTAAAAGAAAAGGTGGCTAAAATGGGCAAACGATAGCAAATATATATAAACATATATATATATATATATATATATATATATACTTTAACTGTTCCAAGTAAGGATAAGCCATCACAGGAACTTGAAACTGTATTGTAATTCAGCTCAGCTAAGACCTTGACATTTTCTCAGTGTTGTAAGATGTTGTCTTGCACTCGAACAAGTTGCTTGGTTGCAGTGAACAAGACAAATTAAGAAGATAGCTAGATAAGCCCAGGCTGTGAAGGAAGGCCAGCATTCAGAGGCATGGTTTTGATGGTGAGATGATCTCTCTTTTTACCCTTAGGTAGTGACACAAAACCTGACCTGAGACAATGACCGGGGCCTGCTCTGTGTGTGTGTCTGTGTATGTTTCTGTGTGTCTGTGTGTGCGTCTGTCTCTGTGTGTATATGTGTCTGTGTGTGTGTTTGTGTCACTGTGTGTGTCTGTGTATGTGCGTCTCTGTGTATGTCTCTGTGAGTGTGTGTGCATACCTATTCCTGAGTGTGTATGTACACACATGGGGTGGTGTGTGTTGGTGTGTGTTTTGTGTATCGGGTAGGTTGCCGGGGGATCATCTACCACAAGGGAGGAGAAGTCTGCTCCTCCTGGACAGATTATATCCTCTTTTGTCATTGCTTCATGTTGGATCTCCCCAAAGGCAGGGCCAGAATTTGACTGCAGGTGGTTTAATTGACAGGAAATCCCTGGAAGCAGGAGTAAGAGAGCAGAGAGAGGAAAGAGGAAATGATAATGAAAGGGTATATAATCCATCACTTCTGTGGGAAAAAGGCATTCAGTTCCACTGGGACCTCCTGAGAAGTGTTCCCAATACCTCCCAGAATTGTCCATGCAAACAACAGGCATCTAGAGCATTTATTCACTCACGGACTCCTCTCCTTCATTGCCTGCGGGTTGCCCCTGCAAACGCTGACTCCACAATTCCAGGCTCTGCTTGCAGGTTGGGTGAGGAGCCTCCTAGCTTGGGAGAAGGCTCTGAGGTTGAAAAAGGAGCAGTACAGGGCATCTGCCTGAGGTGGGATGGTCTGAGCTCACAAGGAACACTCCACCTCTGCTGTGGCTGAAATCAGAGGGGTGGGGGGCTGTGATATAGGCCACCACAGACCCCTACTACAGTCAAATAAACAGCCACGAGCCCGAGGAAAAGCAGCCACATGTTTTTAAAAGGTAGATCTTGGCAAATCATTGCTGAGCATTTATAATGCAAACTAAAAGAGTATTAATAAAGAAGGTCTATGTTGAGTTCCTTTGACTTAGGAATAAGCCATGATTGTTGCTGGGTTTTAAATGACGAAGAAAGTGGATGCTTTATATTTGGGGAGTTTTAAGAGATCAGTAAATAATAACACCTCTTTCTTCCCCTGTGGCATTCTGCAGCAACTGAAAAATAAAACACAGGAGAAAAGAGAGATGAAAGTGGCAGCAGATTGGAGAACATGGATTTAAGCCTGTGGCCAAAAGGGCAGGGCTGGTGAATCATCTGTGCCCACACCATCATCTGAAGTATGGCGCCAGCCACCTGAGCAAATGAACTTATCTGGGGTCACTGCCTTGTACTGGTCTGGCAGAGAGGGAAGAGGATGAATCTCCAGTGGTTGTAGCCTTGCAGATTTTAAATAGATTAATTTTACCCAATCAAGGAACTTGCACCATTGTCTGTAGGATCCTGGCCATCCACCAGTCAGATAACTCTATTCTAATGCAGGCATGTCATTCTGATGGGATTTCCTCCATGTGGAGCAATGAGGCCAGGCGAAAGATGATTTCTCCCAACAATTGTGAAAAGTAAAAGAGATCACAGAAACAGAGCGCACTCGGGGTTCCTCCTGTAGTTCTTACTGTTGATGGCATTCCATGTGATGTTCTGCTGTATGTGTACAATTTGCTTTGACAACCAAGGTAAAGTTGTCTTCTGTAGGTCTTGTTCTCCGACTAGAGTGTAAGCTTAAGAGGGGTCTGTGTCATCTCCTTTGTGGGATCCAGAAAAGAACTCTGGGTTGGGAGTCTGGAAACCTGAGTTCTGGAAAATGCAGTTCTATTGCATGTTCTCGTAGGTCCATTCCAGGTCCAGATATCAGTTTCAGAATGACTTACTGAATTGAACTGAATAGCCACTGATATGATAGATGAGGTTGAGGGCGACCTAATAATGAAAATAAGACTTGATGTTTACTAACAGGGTGCAGTGTACCTATGGGGGAGAGAAGCCCATGGAAGAAATACTGGCTTTGGCCTTGGACAGATCCAGTTTTACATCCTGGTTCTGTCACTCTCCACCTTGAGAAATTTACCTGGCCTCTCTATGTCTTCATTTTTTTGTGGGTAAAATTATAATTCCGACCTTGGAGGTTTGTTGTAAAGGTTTAATAAAATAATGTGAGTAAAATGAATAAGTACTGCCTCAAAGGCGTTCAATAAATGGCAGTGCTTGCCTTTGTTATCTAAGAAGAGAATTTTAAAATACTATTAAAAGATACTTGGTTTGAAAATAGGAGTCTTCCAAGGATTATCTTTGAGTAGCTAATTAACAATCCTTGAAATCTCCAGGCGTTTTTAGGTAAGAGTGGGAGTGGGGTTATAAACTCATGAAGCAAAGGTCTTGGAGGCCTGCGTATTAGGAAAGAAGATGACTCAAACCTTGCCCCCTCTGCTCTAATCACCTCTGAGTATGCTGGCTTTACCTGGGTTTAACTCCTTCAACCAGGCCCAGCACCTTCACTCAGTCCTAAAAGAAGAGATGGAAAGCAAAACACAACACCTGACACATAAATATATATTGAATAAGCGAATGAATGAAGAAAATAATGTACTGATGGCTGAATAAATTACATCAACAAGAAGGAGTACGAACATTTTTTTTTGCCTTGTGGAAAGAGATGACAGGTTACCCTGGAGGACACCCATCTGAAAGCAGTCAGATAAGCTGCCGACACCTTGGGTAGCTTTTCCTACATTCATGTGTCTCCTACTAAATGGCAATGGGAAAGAAAAGAGCATGGAGAGGAAGAGTGTCATGGGTACCTGATGGTTGCCTCTTCTATATCCATGATCCCAATTTCCTGCCAGCACTGTATAGCAGGAATTTCACCCCTGCCCAACGGATCCATCTCGTCTCAGGGAAGGGGGTGGTGGCTGATTAATTTAAGATTATGGATGTCTTCCATTCTCTTGGCCACAGAGATTGGTGCAGGGATGGGCAAGTTAAACAATTTCGGTCAAAGAGATGGTAAATCCCAAGGCTTGTGAAGCTATGCCATACGGAATGATATGAAAATGTGAGGTCTTAGAATGCTGCCATCATTTTGCCCTTGGAGCTGCTGGGCAGCATGAAGGCTGGTAAGATACCCTG
Organism: Physeter macrocephalus; assembly: GCF_002837175.3. Taxonomy (NCBI): domain Eukaryota; kingdom Metazoa; phylum Chordata; class Mammalia; order Artiodactyla; family Physeteridae; genus Physeter; species Physeter macrocephalus. Next base: position 123,803,462 of record NC_041215.1, on the reverse strand, counting down.
GAGAACCAGAGATGTTATCCTTCTTGAAGAGACTGAAGTGTGTGTTCAAACCTTGTCTGAAGGCTATCTATTTTGAGACTTTTAATTACATGAGCCAATAAACCCCCTTCATTGTCTAAGTTATTTAGAGGTATTTTTCTGTCACTTGCAAAAAAGTCCTAATTAATGCAGAGGATCTTCTTTCCTCCACGCTAGGTGGAGTGTTGCTAATGGGCTAACTCTGACATAAAATCCAACAGAAGTCATTGTCTGAGGGTACCATATACATGGGGTTCTGACCTTGAAAATGAACTTCTAAATATTTCGAAAGAACTTGGTCAGGATAAACTTAGTTATCAGTGTCAGAGGTTTTACCCTGAGTGGTTTTTTATGAACTCCTACAAAACTTTTCAATTGATTAATTCTACTTAACAAATCACTGGAAACTTAATATAATCAAAATTACACGTGTGGTATTTCAATCTTTTATATTACATCAAAATCTGGAGACATCTAGATTTGACGGAGAAAAAAAGTTTCTAAGTGAATTTCAAACAACGTTTAACTCTTGAAGTTCAAAAGGAGACCCCGCAAATGACCAGAAATAGAAAATCTTTGTTCCCAAAAATAAGACTTTAAGTTGAAAGGTATAGAAGAAAATAAATTCCAGCTCTGATATTAAATAGTGCAAGCATGAGTATTAAGACAAGAATAAAAACCACACATGTGTTTTTAAGAAAGTACATCTAAATGCCTCTACCATAAAGACACAGAATCTAAAAACATCATATTCAAAAACTGATTGAAAGATAACTAAACTAAAGAGGTTTTTTTGGTTGTTTGATTTCATTTGATTCAGATAGAAAGTCTATATCTGATTATGGTCAAACTGCCAAGGTTTGCTGAACATGAGGGAAAAAATCAAATTGTAACCCATCTCTAACAAATTCAAATTATTTCTTGCTGTATTTTAGTCAGATAACTTAGATTTGGTTCATAATTCTCTTCCAAGGAGAGAGCCTTGGAAGTTGAGTAAAGATTTCAAAAATACAGGAAGTTAAATTAGGAGAAATAGAAAATTAAGAGTTATTTCTTGGCTATATATACCATGAAATATATATATTTTCAAGCTGTAAGTGTGACCCCATTCTTTGTCAATGTGTTATGGAGTGGCAACATGGATGGACCTAGAGATGATCATACTAAGCGAAGTAAGCCAGACAGAGAAAGATAAATATCATATGATATCGCTATATGTGGAATCTAAAAAAATGATACAAATGAACTTATTTACAAAACAGAAATAGACTCACAGACATAGAACACAAACTTACAGTTACTAAAGGGGAAAGGGGGGTGAGGGATAAATTAGGAGTTTGGGATTAAAATATACACACTACCGTATATAAAATAGATAACCAACAAAAACCTACTGTATAGCACAGGGAACTATACTCAATATCTTGTAATAACCTATAATGGAAGAGAACAGAAAAAAAGAATATATACTTTTATATGCATATGTAAAAACAAACAAATAGATAAATAAAAATAACATTGAGAAAAAGCTGTAAGGGTGGCCTCATTCTTTGTCAACATGTTATGGAGTGGTCATTAAAAAGTTCTTTCATCCAAAAATAGAGATAATTTACTCACGAGCTTGGAAGAAAGTAAGGTTAGTACAGGAAGGAGTAGAGTGACAAACTGGAATATGTTTTTACTGATTGGTGTTGAAAAGTTTACCTAGAGATATTGCCATTTAAATAATGTTGGTCACCTCTCACCCAGCAAAAAAATCTGAAGCATATTTTCCTGGTTTAAGGAAGAACTGCTCCTTCATTTTAATTTTTATTTTTGGTTGGAATTGTTTTGTTTTTGACCTATCAAAGTAGGCTCCTTCCAATACTCCCTGATAAGCAGGAGTAGTAGGTTTTGAGGAGAAGGTGGACAAATTTGCAAAGGCAACCAGGAGCTTGGGGGAACACAGAGAGACTTACAATTCCTATCCTTTGGGGCTTCTGATTCTCTCGAAGGGGTTGAGATCGTCTGCAAGGGGAATCTTGCCAAGAAGGAAAAAACAAACTGGCCTGGACTCCAAGGCCCCAAATCAGGGTCTCCATTACTGAAAGCTGGTTCCAGCAGAGTGCATGGCTTATCCTGGCAAGGAATCTGTGCTTTGTGGAGCTGTGGTTGAACATGTAAGCATAAACCAGGGGCATTCAAAGAAAACAACAACCTCAAGATCCATCAGCAGACTAAACAGATTCTCCAGATTCGGTTGGCAAGACGTTTGGAAGCAGGACTGGCCCGGCTGGATTGTGTAATAACATTTTGGTGTTCTTGGTAGAGGTCCCCAAGAGAGAAAGCAGACTTCCTGAACATCTGGGCAAGTAAGCCCCAAGTGATTAACCTGGTTATTAAAAGAGATTTGACCTTATTTGAACCTTGAACATGATAGAGCAAGTCATACTAATTAAAATAATATAAAGCTCTGATCTCAGCAGGTACTAGATACTCTACAGCTATCATTATGCTAGACTCATAATTGGCCAAGTGGGGTATGTTTGCTTCAGTACAACTGTTCCCTCTGTATTTGTGGCCAGGCTACAATGGTAGACATATAACCTTTAACTACATGTAGCCTTGGTCTAAGTTAATACATCTTACATTTGGGTTTTTTCGTCTCTGATAAAAACGATATAAACTATCTTTCTATTGTTACTTATACCTTAATGTTTCTGCCTCCTAATGTTTTAATATTTTAACTAAATAAGTTATAGTTTTAACACTTCTGATCAGATAAAACAACCTTTAAAATAAAACCATTTCAGGTACTACTTGTTTAAATTGACTTATTTAACATCTCTTATCCATTTATATGAGAATTCACCTTGGATAGAAGCTTCTAGAAATTTCTCCCTGCAGTATAAAACTATACATGAATTTTTAAAAGGGAGTATTAATGTATTTTTAACCACAAGTTGAAAGTATGAAGAAAGGATAAATTAAACTTTATTAACATGCTATATTAGAATAAATCCATACAACTAATTTATTTGTCAACAAAATTATTAACTTAAAAATTAGTTTATTTAATAGTTTTAATCAATTTTCTTTCTGGTTTCCTACATCTGTTATTCTATGTTACATTGCTAATATTTTCTAGCATTTGGAGTAATTCTTAAAATTTTTTTAACATTCTTGCTTATTAAATTACTACATTTAATTAATACTTCAGGTTAAATTGCTTCATACAATTTTTATTTCCCCTTAATTTTAAACATTTTGTGAAAATGATGCCTCATTTGGTAACATTAGATGATCAGGGTTACAAATTCTATTTTGAAAGCTAATTGGGCCCCTTTGCTATGATTAAAGACATTTTTTTCCTGATTATTTGTAGTAGTCAAAATATTATTTTTTTAGAAAGAATTAAGTCACACACTTGATTTCAGAAGAGATGACTTCCTGCAATGACAGCCATATAACAGCTTGACCTCATACAACATCATTAATATTTCATTTCCAATTTATAAAAATTATAACCAGTTTATACAAGAGGCTTTATAACTGAGTTCTTATTGTTTTTTACAAAGCATATTAATGCGGGGTCAAGAATATATTCAGACAGATAATAACAAGACACAATCCTTCGGCAAAATATTGAAGTCATATTTAGCACTTTCTGAGCCAAGCTTGAGATGGGAATGTGTGAATGAAAAAGAAAACTGAAATAGAGGCAAGAGGACAAGGGAAAATATTCCACTGAGTGCCAGGGAAACTTCACTTTCCCCAACCCCTCGGACTCCTACACGCAATTAGACCTTCAGTGTAAATGGTGGGAAAGAAGAAATCATTTTCTCATTCAGCAAATGTTTATTGAGTACCCAGTACACACCAGGCACTCTGTAATATCTTGGCAGTACCACTTGTGAGCAAAACAAAGACACTGTCTTTGTGACCTTAAGGTCCAGTTGGGGACACAAAGACATGAGTATATAAAGAAGGATGACAGAAAGTTAAGGATATGTTCAGTCTGGGGGGTCAGGTGAGGCTACCTAGAGGACATGATTTTTATTTATTTATTTATTTATTTTTAAAAATATCTTTATTGGAGTATAACTATTTTACAATGGTGTATTAGTTTCTGCTTTACAACAAAGTAAATCAGTTATACATATACATATGTTCCCACATCTCTTCCCTCTTGCGTCTCCCTCCCTCCCACCCTCCCTATCCCACCCCTCTAGGTGGTCACAAAGCACAAAGCTGATCTCCCTGTGCTACGCGGCTGCTTCCCACTAGCTATCTATTTTACATTTGGTAGTGTATATATGTCCCTGCCACTCTCTCACTTCGTCACAGCTTACCCTTCCCCCTCCCCATATCCTCAAGTCCATGCTCTAGTAGGTCTGGGTTTTATTCC
>NC_041215.1:123795876-123798998 GCF_002837175.3 Physeter macrocephalus | reverse complement strand
ATATATGTGCCACATCTTCTTTATCCATTCATCTGTTGATGGACACTTAGGTTGCTTCCATGTCCCGGCTATTGTAAATCGAGCTGCAATGAACATTTTGGTACATGACTCTTTTTGAATTATGGTTTTCTCAGGGTATATGCCCAGTAATGGGATTGTGGGGTCGTATGGTATGATTTTTAATTTTTTTTTTTTTTTTTGCGTTACGTGGGCCTCTCGCTGCTGTGGCCTCTCCCGTTTCGGAGCGCAGGCTCCGGACGTGCAGGCTCAGCGGCCATGCCTCACGGGCCCAGCCGCTCTGCGGCATGTGGGATCTTCCCAGACCGGGGCACGAACCCGTGTGCCCTGCATCGGCAGGCGGACTCTCAACCACTGCGCCACCAGGGAAGCCCTGATTTTTAAACTAAGACAGAATGGAGACAACATTCCAAGCAGAAGGAGGGAGGCCGAGTTCCAGAAAACCAAGCAGACAGATTCTTTGCCAGCATTAGTATCTTTCACCCCATCTTTCAGGCTTCCCTTTAAAGACCTGCCCTCTCCTCTGTTTTCCCTCTCCCTCTCCCGCCCTCCCTTTAGCTCCACTGAAAAATGAAAGAGTAAGGCAATTGCATTTATAAAATGAGTCATAATTTTAGCCAGAAGAGAATGAGGTTAAGAACCACTGTGAACTCCATTCAACCTGAAAAAGTAAGACTGTTATATAAGGCTGCAGAGGAAAAAGCAGACCCAGTTCATCCACCGCGCCAGCAAAAATGAAAGCAAATATCCCCAAGTCCCTCCTGTAATGATTCCCAGGTTGTCACTGCAGTGATTTCTTGGTAGTTTCTCTGGTCTCCTTGTTTTCTCCTATTTCTTAAAGCTAGGCCTTTTGAAACTTAAAGGAGTTTCCTGTTTAGTTTGGGAAGTGCACAATTGTTGATTGATCTTATCGATCCATTAAGGGGAAAGGTCTCCTATCAATACAGTTTTTGTCTGCTTCTAGGTCAGCATTTCTTTTAGTCAGAGACGCAGCCCTTTCTTCAATAACTACCCTAGAAGGCTCCTTTGCCCTTGTACTTGAATGGGATATGGATTGTAATTTGTGCAACTAACCTAAGATGCAAAGAGACTGCAGAAATCCGAAGATGGAAGCAACAAGCCCCACTCCAGGGAAACTGAACCTTCAGAAGACAAGCTTTTTTGGCTTTTGAGCCAATTTATTCAAGTCTTTCTTAGTTTTTATCTGCTGGGGGATAGAAGGTAAAATGACACCTATCATGAAAACCTATTATATAGATTCACCAATGTGCTGGATTTGAAATTTGCCACTTCACTTGGTGATATATATGTATATAAAGCACTAACTGTGACCCAGTCTGTATCAATGATGTAAGTAATCCCACAAGAAAAAAGTAATTCTATATGCTTGGGATTGCTCTCTCTTACTTTTTCTAAGCAAAAAACATAAGTTGCTTTGCTAAAAGATTACAAAAAACCCTTTATTGTTTTGCTAAAATGAGAGGACTGATAATGGACATACTATTTACCCACTTTGGGAGAGGTAGTGATTTAAGATATGAAAAGTTAATATTAAACTTCAAAGGGACTGTTAAAAGACTGGATCAGAAGATACATGCCTGATGTCATACTTCATGTTTTGGGAGCTGGAGCAAACTTTAAGACTGATCAATATCAGCAATTAATTAATATCATCTTGGAAAACAAGAGTGTCCTCAATGGACCAGAACTATTGAACGAGAGCCCTAAGGGTCAGCACTGTGGCTTAATCATCAGATGAAAACAAAGTTTCATGTTGGGAGAAGTCCCAGAAGAGCACCCAGCTGAGAGGCAACGGATCTAAGGAGCAGCATACACAGAGGGTGGAGAATTGGAAAGATGTACGAGAAGGAGTCAGCTGTATGGAGAGCTGGGGCTTTTGCTCATGGACAGAACCTTGAGTGTGGACTCATGCTAGAGAGGCAATATCTGGAGAATAACACATCAACATGGGCACTGGAAGCTTCCAGACTTACAGAAGCTAAAGGAAGACTTGTCCTGTCAACAAGGCTTCTCCTATCCACTCTCATGTCTCTCCACAACATTAGGTATAACTGGCAGGTGGCCAGAAAATTTCAATACAAAGATCAACAGGAAACCAAGTATCTCCAAGTATTTAGGGAGAAGCACTACTATAAAAAAGCACCAATTCAACAACAGCAAAAAAGAATGAACGCCTGAGGAAATACAGTTAATTAGGCAGGCAGAAGATTTCATAATAGATTAACATCCTCAGAAAGATTTGAAAGGATATCATAGAAAAGAAATAACTATGTATCTTGGAAATTTTAAATGTAATGAGCAAATATTAGTAGAAGGATTGAATGGATGAAACTAAAAAGTGAAGTTTACCTGTGAAGGAATGAAAATCCAATTTGCAATAGACTTGAAGTGCTATTGAGTCTTTCAATTTGCAATAGACTTGAAATGCTATTGAGTCTTTGTATTCAAGGACACGTAGGAGTCTCTCCCTTTATTTACATCTTGTATATATTTCAATTAAAATTTGTAGTTTTCTTTTTAAAAATTAAATAAAAATGAGCTAAACTGTACCCGTGATCATTTTGGGGACAAGAGAGAATAATTTTATAATATAAACTAATTAATTAGTTTATATTCTGGGTCATTACTGAAGATACCAACAGTGACTTTCGAATATTTTGACCACAACCCACAGAAAGAAGTATGTACAACCCACAGCATAAATACGCATATGTAGGTATAAACAAAGGTTTCATAGAACAACGCTTACACTTATCATGGATTATGAACTCTGATATTTACTATTTCACTATATTTTAATAACTTGTTTTTAAACTAAATGCACTTCCTGCCCCCCACGCATAAAGCTCTCAGTTTGAGAAGCGTGACAGTAAGAAACCTTAGTCGAAAGGTACTTGCCCATCCCCTCCAAAATATTTAATTCTTCATCCTACATAGGGTGAGTTCTCGTTCCCTCACTTTTTTTTTTTTTTTTTTTTTTTTTTTTTTTTTGCGGTACGCGGGCCTCCCTCTGCTGCGGCCTCTCCCGTTGCGGAGCACAGGCTCCGGACGCGCAGGCTCAGCGGCCATGGCTCACGGGCCCA
>NC_041215.1:123739603-123795760 GCF_002837175.3 Physeter macrocephalus | reverse complement strand
CGTCCCCTGCATCGGCAGGCGGACTCTCAACCACCACGCCACCAGGGAAGCCCCCTAACTTCTTTAAGGTCCCTGGAACTTCCTATGCACACACCTCTGGTGTATTCTCCTACGATCTCTCTGCATCCCTTTTCTCTTGGCGGACAGATGACGCTGGTTTCACACTTTATGCCTGTTGGACTTTGAGGCATACATGGCTTTTTACGCATCTGCAAAGACCGTATACTCCAACAACATTCACTTATGATACAAGAAAGCTGGTCTCTGGATCTCACTCCCCTGCCCTGGGACAGCAAGCAGACCTGATTATTAAACCTACCCCTTAGCATAGGGCAGGCTTCCTTCTCCAACTCACGACACAGCTCTCTGTAACCCACCTATACATGTGCTGCTGGAAAGAGGAGATAGTGCAAAGTGGCACAACCCTAACACGAGCTAACTGCTACTTTGGCACCTACGTATAGGAAGGTGAATGGAATTGCTCATTATCCCAACAACTACATACAAGCATACATTGGTTACGCCCAGAGGAGATAATGCTGAAAAAAAAAAAGTTAGTGTATGTAGATGGAATGAGGTGTTTTTGTTTTTGTTTTTGTTTTTTGATTACCTCAATAATCATGAAGGTGTTTCACTGATATCCTAATTAGAATTAATGAAAACCTAGATCCCTCGAACTTCTGTGTGTTGCCTAATTCTTCAGGACAGGGCAGTGATGTCCAGGATTGGAGTTGCCTGCTGGTAGTCCATGTGCATGAAGGGCTAGGAGCCTCCTGGGAATGAACTGCTTCTAAGGGACAGTGGAGCCATGCCCAAGAGGCTGGACCCAAGAGCAAAATCTTCGACCCTGGAGAGGAGAAGAGGAATGTTTCCTAGAATAGCAGTAAGTCTCTTTTGCACATCTGGGTCTGGCACAGTCTCCACAGAGACCATCAGTCTTATAGAGAGAGGGAAGGAGCGGTAGGGTGAGAGGGACTGTAAGTTAAGTCCCAAACAGGTATTTCAGCAAAACCTCCATGAGCCAAAAGGGCAGCATAGAGAAGGGCAGTTTTAAACCTGAGATATCAGTTTAATTATCTATTGGACCAGTAACTTGGGCAAGCTGCTTTAAACTTCTATGCCTCAGTTTCCTTACCTGCTAAAAAGGGCTGCTAATTGTATCTACCTCGTTGGACAGGATTAAATGAGATCATGGAAACAAGCATTTAGCATAGTGCCTGGCATGGAAAACCATTCAGTAGATGGTATCTATCATGATTAAGCACTGTACATACTGTCACAGATATCAAGCCAGTGTTAACACGTGGAGGGAGAGAGGCACCTCTCCATTTTCCAAATGAATATTGATTTGGGGAGCTTTGTCACCTCAAAGGTCCCTGACTGCACCAGGGTATAAGCAAATAGGATCCAGGGGAAGAGAAGAGGGGAGAAGCAGTTTAGATGTCATTAGAATGTAAGACCCCTGAGGGGGCTGTCTGATTCACAACGGTACCTTGGCATTTAGCATGCTACTGTACATAGCATGCCAGGGACTCAGGAAGTACTTGTTAGATAAATGAGAGTGCATAGGTGAATGAATTAATGGTTGGATGACAAGTCTGAGAACCAGCCTTGGCTCTGAGCACATGTGAAAGCCATCCCACATACTTGGGGGGAGGCACTTTGCAAGGAGTTGATGTTGGGTGGCAGCAAATGGGCTAAAAAGCCATTGAAATGTCCACTCACTTATTCATTCATTGAGTATCAGTGACATGCTGGGCACTGTGGGTTATTACAGTTAATGTGCTGTATCCACCAGCTGCCAAGATCAGGGGAAATCCCTGGGTTACATAGGGACTTTTCCTAAAGACATGTCTCTTAATTCATAATATACTGTCATTTTATTTTCCCCCCAATTTTTATTTTCAAAATTTTCAAACCTACAGAAATACTGAAAAAACAGTACAATGAACCCGCCTAGATCCATCAATTGTTAATACTTTACCAATTTGCCCAACAGTTAAGTTCATAGATAGATAGATAGGCAGATGATAGATAGATAATGTGTTTATATGCACGCACATAAACATACAAACACATATATGTTATATATATGTATACATGTGTAATATGTAGTAGGTTTTTTGGCTAACCCATTTAAAACTCAGTTTCAGGTATCATGACACTTCAGTGTGCATTTCTTAAGAATAAGTATGTTCTCCTACATGATCACAAAATCATTCAAAGTACCTAAGAAAATTAGCAATGTCACAAAAACAACATCTAATATCCAATCCATATCTGATCCATTTCATCAGTGATGGTAGTGATGGTTTGGCATAAGGAACCCCTAAAAGGGTGACAGGAGGCCCAGCAGTCTTCTTTACCTTTTTTAAATCCTAATAGGAAATGAATTGGAAGGGAGCAGAGGTTCACAGCATTGATGGGAGGGCTGCAGATCAGACTTGGAGAAGAGTCCGGAAACCTGGGCAGCTCCGGAGAGCCGTGAGGCAGGACACATAACAGTGTTCTTTTAGCAGAAACAATCTGGAAATCGCAGTGTTGTTCCCACCGCCCATAAACACTCATGAATTCAACCAGCTCCTCTTTGCCTTATTACTTGATATTCAAAATCCCTGATGGAAGCAACCGCTGGCTGAGGCTAGCTCTTGTCCTGAGCAGTGGCTTCGAGGAGGGAGGGGAGAGAGGATCTGAACGTTTGGGGAGATGGGGCACCACTTCTGCCAAGATAAAATACAATGTGAAATTCTCCAAACCTTGTACAGGGGTTGGAGTCTGGTCAGCCAAAAAAGGCAAACATTCACCACTCTTCCTCCTAGTCTGGTTCCCGCCAATTTATTCTCCTAGCTTCAATTATTTTTATTACATCTGGGGTAGCCCCAGGCCCCCGAAAATGCTTTCTTCATGTTTGGGTCCACTACAGTTCCTAACACTTAGAACAACGATTTGAATTCATAAAGCAATTCAAAGTTTTCTTGAAAAAAACAAGAAACTTGTGCATGAGCATCTACTGGGTGGTGGGCACCACGCTAGGAGCACAGTGGGTGCTTAATGAACATTCAGTGAATACTTGAGAAATGATGTCAGTACTGAGGACCTCTGCCTAGAGCTCAGAGATAGGATCTGACATGGATGGAGCATTTCCTATGTACCAGGTGATCTCCTAACCCCTGCAGCTAACCCCCTTAATGACCCTCTGAAGGAAATTAGCCCACAAGCTAATATGAAGTTGCAGAACAAGAATTCCAGCACAGCTCTCTAACTCCAGAGTCCTTGCTCAAAACCTCTCCACTGTACTGCTCAGTTTTGTCACCAACCTTCCGCAACTAGCAATGATGGCTGCCTCTGAGCTTCTATTTTTTTATCAGCTGCAGGATCAGCCTTGGAGGTTTTTGGAGTGGTAGAATTGTAAACTCTCAGAGCTAGTAGAAAACTCAAAGATCATCCAGTCCTACAACTGGATTTTATAGACGTGGAAACTGAGATCCAAAAGGTGCTTTTAAGGTCAGAGTGCTGGCTACTAAGAACATTCCACATGTTCCAAATCCCGGCCCCCTCCCCGGGAAATCAGGTTCTGAAAATGTTCCTTTGTACCAATTATTCAAGTTAAGATGGTTCTCACTAAAATAATTAACTTTGAAAATAAAGTGCAAATGAAGTCACCATTCATAAATGGTCTCATTCTTTTTCTTGGGCAGATTGCTTTAGCTGTGACTGACGTATTGCCAGCCCCCGTATTTGCTCCTCATGTATGAGCAATAACAGTAATTACAACAACAATATTACATTTTTATACACTTCTTCCATCTCATGTGTGTAAGCCACCATCAACTCATTAATCATCAGAACACTTCTTTGAGGTAACTTTGGTGGGTAATTTTATTATCCTTTTTATGGACTGAGAAGCTGCAACAAAAGTACAATGACATGCCCAAGGTCAAACATGTTTAGAGATAAAACCCAAGACTCCTAAATCTTTCTTCCAAGCTTGCAAGCATCCATCCTCCGGCTAACTAATGTTTGGGACATTTAGGTCACGGAGCATATTTTATTAGGTTAGCATTTATATACTCTCATAAATGTTTTTTGGTAAGACAGTAAGTTATTAGGATTAAAATTTAAATTTTAAATTTTTATTAGGATTAAAATTTAAATTTAAAATTTAAACAGTCAATTTATTCTTCTTTGATATGGATATATCATGTGCTGTTTTTAAAATTTCTTTACATTCTAGCCTCAAGTTCATTTCATTTTTAATTGGGCAGAGAACTTCAGGAACTAATGATATTAGCAAAGGTAACTAGGAGTAAGAGGGGAGAGGAAGAGGCAGCTTGAAATTTAACAAAAATGTGTTTAAGGGGCTCTGGGCTGGGCCACAGGAAGAATGGCTTCTTCCTGGAACAAGGATCTTCCCCTCCCCCTTCTTCCCTTCCTTCTTTTCTTCCTTTCAGTCACAGAGGGATTCTATGAACTGCTGGAGTTTTTAGTGTGCTGTATTTCAAGAGAAGTGACTCATGGAGAAAAGAGCCTCAGCTGGGCAACTCCCCTAAGTTCCTGGAGCTCAGTGTCTCTGGCTGTAAGATGACAAGGTTGGTGCAATGATGTCAAGGATCCCTCTGAGTTCAGTCAACCCAAGATTCTTCCTCCTCTTACCTCTTCTGGATATCTGCTTATGTCTTGTGCTTTCAAAGAAAGGCATATTCTATACATGTCAGCAAAGATACTTGGTCTGTATATTTATTTGAATGTTCCGTGAAACCAAATCTTTGTCCAATGGCCCGTTCTTTATTTTATTTTCCCTTGTTTACCTCTCTCTCTTTGTCACTCTCTCTTTTGCCTCTTGCTCAAGGAATCCCAGCAGTCTGAGAATCCAACAACCTTCAAAACTCTTCTCAGATGTCTACATTGTACTAGGTTGTACTAAATACTTTCAAATAGGACTTTTTACATGAAATAATAGAGAGTCAAAATAGGCCAGTTTCCACCAGGCTTATTGACATCAACTTTGCCGTGTTCCAGATTCAGTTTCCCTCCAAGGATATTCTCACAATTGCCACAATCAAATTTCCTACTCTTGAATCAGGATTAACTGCCTCACTCACGTAAGCACTTTTTAGTGATTCTCTAATAGCAGTATAGTAATGGATTTGTTTTTCCCAAAGAGAATTGTAGCTAGCAATATCTTCATAACGAATCCAGGATACAAAATTATGAATGGATTAACCAAAATTTCATGCATTTGAATAGTTCTAGTGTTACTGAGTCCAAGCTTGTATTGCTCACTTCATGAAAGGCCAATAAATTGAGAGATGAGCTGTTGGGGCAAAGGATAGCAACTTTATTCAGAAAGCCAGCAGATGGAGAAGATGGTGGACTAATGTCCTAAAGAACCATCTTAATCGGAGTTAGAATTCAGGCTTCTTTTGTACTAAAAGGGGAGTGGGTGTGGCTGGTTGTTGCAGACTTCTTGGTGCCGGAATCCATTGTTCTTTCAGCTGTCCGGGTAGGTCTGGTCACAATGTTTCTATAAACCTCCAATAAGAGAAATGTTAGTCTCTGTTCTTCAACTTTTTTTTATACATCTTTATTGGAATATAATTGCTTCACCATGCTATGTTAGTTTCTGTAGTACAACAAAGTGAATCAGCTATATGCATACATATATCCTCATATCCCCTCCCTCTTGAGCCTCCCTCCCACCCCCATCCCACCCCTCTACATCGGTGCAAAGCACCGAGCTGATCTCCCTGTGCTATGTGGCTGCTTCCCACTAGCCATCTATTTTACATTTGGTAGTGTATAGATGTCGATGCTACTCTCACTTTGCCCCAGCTTCCCCTCCCCACCTCCCGTGTCCTCAAGTCCATTCTCTATGCCTGCATCTTTATTCCTGCCCTGCCACTAGGTTTGTCAGTACCTTTTTTTTAGATTCCATATATATGCGTTAGCATATGGTATTTGTTTTTCTCTTTCTGACTTACTTCATTCTATCAAACTACCAATGGCATTCTTCACAGAATTAGAACAAAAAATTCTACAATCTGTATGGAAATTCAAAAGACCCCAAATAGCCAAAGCAATCTTGAGAAAGAAAAACGGAGCTGGAAGAATCAGGCTCCCCTACTTCAGACTATACTACAAAGCTACAGTAATTAAGACAGTATGGTACTGGCACAAGAACAGAAATATAGATCAGTGGAACAGGATAGAAAGCCCAGAGATAAACCCATGCAAATATGGTCACCTAATTTACGACAAAGGAGACAAGAATATACAATGGAGAAAAGACAGCCTCTTCAATAAGTGGTTCTCTTCTGCAACTTTTTATCTCTATATGAATGGAAAAGTGTTATACCTTTAAAGGTCAGAGCCTTGAGAATGGACTATCGTGTATATTTCAGGCTACAGGCAACATTTTTTTTTTACAAAGGTGCAGAGGCCTCATGACTAAGCACAGGCAACAGAGCATAAGGGTTAAAGCTAAAGGAATAGATCCAATATGGAGTCAGGTTTGTTTTCTGTTACTCTAGGAGCAGATCTTGTCTGGATTGCTCTAAGTAATTTGTCTGGGGTGCAAAAATTTTCCATGTAGGCTGTTAATTACCCCCAATTTTTGCTGTTTCTCTACTCCCTCACTAAGTTGGCTAGCATTTCTGGGCTCCTCTCAAGTGACCTTTTGAAGGATTATTGTGAAACTGCAGACCTCTATGTGGACAATCTTCATGGAACACAGTTCATGTTCTAAATCTGCCTAACACAGTACCTTAGTTGTGTTAACAGAATTAATGTTAAAACAATGTTCACTTCAGTAGACATTAATTATTTTTCTTATTATTAAATAGTAACAAACCACATAGATCATTCCTTGTTAGTTCTGCACTTTTTTTCCCATTCTGCTGTATTTAAAACTGATTTTAAATCTTTCAACTGTGATGCTTTTGCTGAATTTTGCAAGGGACTTAATTCCTTAGGAATCAATAAAATATATTAACCAGGTTTGTGTTTTATGTAAGTCAGGGGCCAGAAGCAAAAAGGCTTAGGCTTCACTCTTTAATCTATTTTAGGATCACATTACCTAGCATGGAGAGCCAACCGTATCCCATGCAGCATCACAGCTGGGGAATTGCCCTCAGTCCCACCCAGGGACAGTTTAGATTAGAAAATGAGAAAGAATCACATTTCCCATCAAAAGGACAGGGAGAAATCTGTTTATGGAAGGCAGTGCACTTTTGAGTCAGACAAACTGGTTCTTTGTTCAAAAGTGCCAAGATGAAGTGTGCTTCTAAAACAGTGGGTCAAGTTAGTTCCTGGAACTGAAAGAACACACCAGTGTTACATTTTAAAAATTTTGTTACTGGACTTCCCTGGTGGCCCATGGTTAAGACTCTGAGGTTCCACAGCAGGGGGCATGAGTTCAATCCCTGGTAGGGGAACTAAGATTCCACACACTGCATGGTGTGGCCCCGACCCCCAAAAAAGAAAAAAAAATTGCCTTACTAAATCAAGGGGAAAGGTAGTGCAGACTTCTTCATACACTGTCTTAGATGCCGTTTCTCCCTGGTTTAGAGTAGGTGTTGTTACAGTGGAAAATTGCCCAGCAACTTCCACCCCCTCTGTTTTTCATTCAATGTAAATAAGACAAGGGCTGTACCGGCAGCCCCATGAGGCAGGCAGGCAGAGCGCAGGAGAGCTCCCGTTAATGTTATAAAGGCAGGTGTCTGAGCCAAACACCTGTCACGACAAGATTACTACACAAACCAGGTGGGACTTGTTTTTCTAGCCGTGACAGAGCTAGTTGGAATTTCATTTCAGTTTACTAACCTATTGTACCCATTGATTTATTGCATGGAAAATGACACTTCTTAATCTTTAACAGTACTTTTATTCAAAGCGGTTTCATATGAATGTATGTTATTCTCACCGGTGCTATTACCCCTTAGCTTCTTTTTGTATTATAAATATTATGCATACCAAACCGAGATTATCGTGAAATAATTTAGAGAGATACAAAGAAGAAAATAAAAATGGCATCTACTACTCTCGCATAGAAATAACCACCCCTGAATTCTTTTTTCTAATTTATTTAATCCCTTGGGTTTCCTATATATATTTTAGCTTCAGAACGCCCCTTTGAAGTAAGTAGATCAGTTTTGCTGATGAGAAAACTGGAGGCACAATGAACTTCCGCGACCTGTTCAGAGGTTCACAACATGTTAGCGTCAGACCCCAAGCTGACCCCACGTGTGGCTCCGCCCCACCTACGTGCTCTGCGTCACAGGTCAGCTCAACTGCTCTATTGCTTCTCCAGCTAGTGTGGTGTTCCTCAACGGTAGGGGCGAATTTTGTTTCTAAGTGATTACAGTTAGTCATTCCTCATTATTCAGATCCCCTACTTGCAAATTTGCCTACTGGCTAAAATTTATTGTAACCCCCAAATCAATACTCCCCGTGCTGGCGCTGCTAGTGGATGTGCTCAGAGCAGATTTGTCACCCTTTGTACACTGTTCTCAACTGAAGTCAAACAAGGTGACACGCTACTTTCTTGTGTCAGCTCTCAGACTGGTAATGTGTCCTTTTAGTGGTCAGTTTAGTGCCACGTCTTTTGCATTTTTGTGCTTTTGTTGGTGATTTTGCTGTTTAAAATGGCCCCCAAGTGTAGTGCCAGAGAGATATCCAGTGTTCCTGAACATGTGTTAAATATACTTCCTCCAGGCACGAGTTAGTGTTGTTGGCTGTGAGTTCACACATAAAACAAGGTTATGTATTGATTGGTCTGCCCAGAGAGTCATAGGAACCTAACCGTGTATCACACCTAGGTGCAATGCTTCAGTATTTGCTAATTTAATGTTTGCAGTGACTTTATAGAACTACCACAAATAAGTAGAATCAATGTATTATTATTGTGGCTGTCATTGTGGTTGTTATTCCTAATAATAAATGGTGTGGCTTCTCAGAGAATTCCAGCTTACTTTTGAGACTTATCAAAGAGGGTCTGACCTTTAGTTTATACTTCTTCCTGCTGCAGATGCCGGGGGTGGTACCCTCAAGAGCACTTCTGGCCCCTGCTAGCAATTATTCATTGTTCCAAATCCAGCTCTCTTGTGTCAAGCCCGGTTCTCTGGAAGCATCAGGACAGTCCATTTACAAGTTAGGACAGCCTTGCTTCCGGTTGTGCTTTGAAAGCATTAATGTCAGGGTCCTGAGGGCCTGCCCGGTAACCCTACCTTCACCATTGCTCCTTTCAGGACTTCTAGGGTCACCCACTGAGAATCTCTGCTGCCCTGTTCTGATACCCTAGAGTGCCTTAGGCAGATATGAAACTTAAACCTCAAGGACTAGCAGTGTTCTTTGAGAGACAAATGTTTACCTCTCTTTAATGACTCGCTGCCTAGAAAATATGCATATAACTTGTGTAAAAGTCTCTGAATTTCAGTCCCTTAAGCATAAATAAATCAGAACATATATGGACTTGCTTACTCTTTACAGAAACCTTAGTTGCAAATGGAAAAACTCCCTTGAAACAATGTCTAATGAAAGGGAGAGAATATTCAGAGAAACTCCTTCCGCCCTTGCCTCCCAGGAATTACTAGAGCTTATATTTTCTGGGAAATTCCAAATGGGACTGGTGACAGGCATCAAACATATAATAAAGCAATTCAGTTGGTCATAAATAGATGTTTTGTTTTTACTTCATGTGAATTATAGTTTCATGATAAGGATAGTCATGTTGCCAACCAAAGTAGTCATCATTGGTGAAAGAGAATTTTTTATTCAATTAATCAAAAAAAAGATCAAACTAATTTGGAAATAAATTATAGTCCTCTTGTGACATATGTTAAGAAGACAATTATTTATGCTTAAAAATATACACCTTTATTATAATCATCAGTACTATAATGACCAGATCTCTGTCAGAAAATGCAAAAGATGCGAAAATCAAACACTTGCAGGAAATCAAGTTATCATAGCTGACAGACTGTAACCACCACTCTGATGAAGCCAAGAAAATGTAGTTCAAACAAGGATATCATAAGATTTGTCCATGTATATGGACCTCAATCTCAATCACTTTCGGAAAAATGCACATGAAAACCACACAGTCTGAGATGCTTTTTAAAAAACAAACAAAAAAACCCCACCAGGCTGGCAAAAATTCAAGAGTTTGACAGCATGCTCTGCTGGTAAGGCTGTGAGGAATTGGCTGGTGGGACCTAATACATGGCTGATGGGAGTGCAATAGAGTGAGTTGGCAACATCTGGCAAAATTACAGTTGTGTTGACTATGTGCTCCAGAAAGCTCAGTTCTGGGAATGGGTAATACATATGTGCCAGCACACATAAAAAATGACAGGTGTTCAAGGTTACTCAGTGCAGCAATGCTTGAAAGAGCAAAGATATGCGTCTAATAAGGGAATGATTAAACAGATCATGGTACCTCTGCACAATAAAGCACCATGCAGCTTTAAAAAAAAAAAAAAGACAAAAAAGCAGTGCTACTACCTGGATGAACCTTGAAAACATTACATTTCGTGAAAGAAGCCAGTCACAAAAGACCAAACGTTGTATGATTCCAATTGTATGAAGTGTCCAGAATAGACATGTATAGGGACAGAAAGTAGATTAGTGGTTGCCTTGGACAAGGAAACAGAGCAGGAAGGTTGGTGGGTTACAGCTAAAGGGTACAGGGTTAATTTAGAGGTAATAAAAATGTTGTAAAATTGATTGTGATGATGGATTCACAGTTCTGTGTATATATTAAAAACTATTGAATTGTGCACTTCAAATGGGTGAATTGTGTGATCTGTGAATTATATCTCAATAAACTTTGGGCTCATCAACATGGTGGTAAAAGTTACAGCCAGGAATATACAAAGACATGTGCGGGGCGTGAATGAATTGATGGGCTGGATTCACTGAGCACGTGTTCCTGAGCTCCGGAGAGGGTGGCCCTCAGCCTCCATTCTATTTCCTGGACCTGTGTGCAAGGAAGCCCCTCACAACAGCACGGTGAGGGTGCCAGCACCCACAGATTGTCATCCACGTGTCTGCTGATGTGACCAGGTATGGGGATAAAGGCAAGTGGCATAGGGAAAGCATTCACCTGCAGGCGGTGCTTGGAAGGTGAAGCAGCAGCTGCTGAGTCAGCCCTGTGCCACATTTACAAAAGGAAGTTATAATTCACAGATTTCAAAATATTTATACAATTTCAGCTCCTTCAACCGATGCTAATCCATCTCCACAATGGAGACAGATTAAAATCTGGCCCTGCCCACTGGCGTGTCTATAGCTGGTAGGAGGCATGGTATTGCCTTAGATGAGCCAGCCAGAGAGGGCAATTCCCTAGTGAAGTGGTTCTTGAACAATCGCCCAGGATTTATTTTTTGGTGTGTGTTTCTCTAGATTTTCCTTTGGATTCTCTGTCTTTAAAACACTAAGTTCAAATGTCAATTCATGTCATTCCTCTTAGGCCACAACTCAGCAAATTGTCCAATTATTCCACCATATTAAGATCACAGAAAAACAAATTCAAAAGAAATGATTCTAATATAAATGGTGGTAAAGGACTGACAGGAAGTGTGTTCTTTTCTGAGACAAATTGTTAGTAGTAATAACATCCTTTATATTTTAAAAGATACATCATAAGTGTCAGAAAATTAAATATATAAAATCAACCCTCATATAAGAGTCACTTGTACCCTGTTTAACTCCAGTAGGGAGGGAAAGGCAGCCCTAAAACTAAGACATTGTTGTCATTTTTAATTTATTCATTCTATTTTATCCAAACTATACTACACATGGTCTGAGAAAAATCATCATTCTTAGATTAGGGAATATTAGCATTAATTCTGCCTTTATGTCTTTTATGTTACTGTGTCCAAAACATTTTCCTGCTAATATTCACCCCAAATGTCATAATATTTCCCATAATCTGAATCTTGCAAAATAATTTAGGGTGATACATTTATTCCAGACAAAATTGACATGGAAAACATTAAAGTTAAAAAGAACATTGCAAAAACAGTATGTATGTTATTTTTTTTAAATATGATTTTTGTTATGCTTAAAAAAAAAAAAGACTAGAAGGGAGATATATATCAAAATCTTAACAGTGATTACCTTTGGGGGAAAGCGTAATTTTTTCTATCATCCTAGGAAATAATATAGATATTCTGTTTTTAGAAAACAGATTAGAAATCTTATAAAGAAAAAGAAAAAGTAGGCTGATAGATATACATATCCAGTAAATCAGAAGACAGCCTTGAGGGACTACCTTGGTGGTCCAGTGGTTAAGACTTCGCCTTCCAACGCAGAGGGTGCGAGTTCGATCCCTGGTCTTGCGGCCAAAAAACCAAAACATAAAACAGAAGCAAAATTGTAACAAATTCAATAAAGACTTTAAAAAATGGTACATGTCAAAAAAATCTTTAAAAAAAAAGAAGATGGCCTTGAGAATAAGTCATGATTTCTAATACAAATGGTCTTAATACAAAACTGAATTTCCCTTTCTATTCCTCTACGTCAAAATGGGTAGTCACGCACGAATAAATTACACAGTTACGCGTGGCACACTGATGACTGATTTCTGGTCGTTCTTTCTTAAGAGTGGTTTCAAGAAATCAATTTACTTGCATTCTGATATACGACAAAATCAACTGACAGTTGGGCAACTCTTAAGATAAAAACAAACACGAATATCTGAGAGCATTTCTCAGAATTCTTTTCTTCACGTTGCACCATGCAAAAAAGTTTCTTAATGTTTTAAATTTCCTAGTTGCATATTAAAATCTTTGTATTTTGTATTCCAGACTACCAACATTCCATTGGAAATACCTAATTATTAGGTAAAAGAAAACAGAGTTTATCCAAAGGTCATTTTTTTCATGACGGTAACCCCAGTTTTGTCTCCCTGGTTAATGTACTTATTCTCCAGTAACCTCCTAGGGTCCTAGAAAAATAATTTCTAAAAGAAAGAAATTTCTATGGCTTAAGGGAAAAATGTTCACTAAAATTTTTTGGAGGGGCTGTGATTTAAATGCAGCGAGAATATGTGTCTAATTATTTATGTTTGACCTAAGAAACAACAATGCCACATTTTTCCTTCTAAGTAGTCCATCCACAGACTCTCAGATCCAATGCTTTTTCCTGAAACTGCTGGGACCATGGACACTGAGTTGGATCCATGTGCCCAGCCTTCAACTCAAAGGCCGGGAGGCAGACGAGGGAGTCCTCACTTATGTTTCTGGATCCCAAGCACTGCTATGAGAGAAGCTCTGCACTGGGGAGAAGGGGCCTTGTGTACATCGGGACTGACTCACCACTTTATTCACATTCACTGGAGCACATGTAAGAGAAGCCCAAGGAGGAGTTTTGGAGGGGACAAGTACCAACCCTACTCCCACCCCCCAACTGCTACCAATGACATCTTCACTACTGCCTTTAATGGTGTTTAACTTCACTCCTGCTAAATCAAAGACTTTAAGAGCACCAACACTGTGCCTTTTAGTCCTCGGTATTCCCCTAAAGAGCTTACTGAGTACACGACCTTCACTCACGTAGCAAGGGTGCAATGAATGTTTGTCTATATGACTTACCTTCTTTCAGGAAGATAAAAGCCACATGCCAAGCACGATTAGCTGATTGTGTGAGGCAAGGGGCAGAGTCATGCAGATAAGTCTAAACAGACTTAGATCCCGGTCCTGTTGGATTTGGCTGTCTGTGCCCTGAATTGCATTTGACCTTCTCTCTGCTCCTCTTTCAACACCTGCACCACCCCCTCCCCCCCGACCCAGCATCTCACCAGGACTAAGAGAAGAGTACAAGTCCGAATTGCCAGGTTAGATCCATTATAACCAGCTTATTGTACCTTTCAAGATATAATATTTAAGAAAATACTATTTCTCTTTAAATAAACTTTTTAACCCTTCCTTGAGTGATGAAGATAACTAATTTCTCTTGGTTAAACAGCAAAAACCTTCAAGAAAGTAATCACAAAATTGCCTGCAAGTAATAACCTGTAACCAATAAGAAATGTCCTCCCTATTAAAAATGCAATCATCTGGTAGAGCAATATGAATTCCAAAGTTATGCTTGCATGGTCAGGCAATAAAATGAAGTAACATTTTAATAAGTCAATCCTTAAATCACTTTAAGGTATAGCAGTGTGATGATCTGAATTTAGAAATGGTAAACCCTGAACCGTGCAGCAGAGAAGAATGTTTCTGTAGACGGAGCTTTGCCAACAACTTCAAGAAAGACCTACTCAGAGATGTACTGACGGCACGCATAGCTTTCATTTCCAGGATTTGGTAATGTGGCTTCCTTTATTCATTTTTTAAAATTAATTTTTATTGGAGTACCGTTGATTTACAGTGTTGTGTTAGTTTCTGCTGTACAGCAAAGGGAATCAGTTACACATATGTGGCTTCCTTCAAGGCGCTTACTACAATTAAATTGGAGAGATTTTTGTGAGCCCTTGAACCTAGGATGAATGCTAGCAGACTTCAGTAGGCCATGGGATCATCCTGCCCAGCTCTCAAATCCCAGCTCACACCTGAGGCTCTTGGAATTGGGATTCAGACCGAACACAGTTCGGTACCTCTGAGAGATTCCCACTGTAGAGCCCAGTGCCTTCCTGCTAAAATATCCTCCAGTCAAAGAGTAGGTCATTTCTGAAAGGAGCAAACCTGTGACGTTAAGGGGAACTTTGGTCCAGTGAACTATAGCCTGGGCCCCACCTACACCTCCAGAGCTGCACGTGGATCCCAAAGCTCCCTGAACCAGGAGCAAGCGGAAGCAGATGCAACACCGAGCTCCCTGTCCACACGCTGACTCACATCTGATACACTGGTATCAGCTAAAAGGTATTTGCCGGGCATTAGACAGGCTGGAACTTTCATGGGACCCAGGAGAATACCAACCCAGCCCATTCTTTAAATATTGTCTAGAAAGTTGGAATAATAAAGAAGAAACGGAGGAATTACGTTTCTAAGTGCCACTTGGAAACAAGAAGTCTACTGTGTTTTAGTCACCAGAGTTAAAATAAGTCATTCATCATCCTCTTTCTAAGTCTTCTCGTCTTTAAGAATTACAATGATTTTAGGCACGTCCCTGGTGTTCCAGTGGTTAAGAATCCGCCTTCCGCAAAGAAGAGCCCGCATGCCGCAACTAAGACCCGAAGCAGCCAAATAAACAAATAAATATTTTTTTAAAAAAAGAACGATAATGGTTTTGAAGTAAACAAATGGCAGTGATAAATAGAGTGAGTCACTGAATGACTAGAGGTTTTTGTGTATTTGTTTTGTTTCATTTTTGTTTTTTTAACAGGGCCCCAAACTGCTGGTTTTTTAGAACTTTTCAAATAATTCCTTTCAAAAGCAATGTTAGGACAATTCTTTGCAGAAGGCAGATGGCACTAAGTTCAAAAGAAAGAGAGACTTAAATGGGAGGCTTTCCCTCCTGGGGCCAAAGATGATAAGAAGCAGGAAGGATTATGTGGGGGAGCTTAGGGGAAAGACAGTGACCCTTTTACACTCATTCAAGGTAGCATTAACTTGAGCAAATGTCATCTGCATTTACTTGCTGAGTGTTCAGAGACCCTGGCAGCAGTCACAAATCCACCCTAACAGAGATTAAACTTTCTTGAAAACTGATCTCTGATCTCTCCCCAGGCTGTCTTCCCTTTAACATTAGGTATAGGAACTGCTTGTCAGATTCCTGTGATAAATCTTTGTCAAAATTTCCCCAACCATCCACCTGCCGATGCAGGGGACACGGGTTCGTGCCCCGGTCTGGGAAGATCCCACATGCCACGGAGCGGCTGGGCCCGTGAGCCACGGCCGCTGGGCCTGCGTGTCCGGAGCCTGTGCTCCGCGATGGGAGAGGCCACAGCAGTGAGAGGCCCGCGTACCGCAAAAAAAAAAAAAAAAAAAAAAAAAAAAGACTTAACACCACTGCTTACTTAAAAGAAATAAAAACAGTTAAGATTTGAAAAAAAAACAAAACAAAACCCACTCGAAGGTCTGGCACAGAGGCTGTGCTCAGTAAATATTTGTTGAGTGACAAACAAAGGGACAAACAACAGCTCTTGAGCAGCCTGGAACCATTTCTGAGGTTTCTGTTTCAGGATCTAAACTGCTTTTTCCAGATGTCCCTTCATCTCTAGGTATTGACTACAGCCGTGCAAGTGTGGCAATGAGTCCATTCCCAGAGCGACTCTCGGGCCTGAGGGTGTAAAGCACACCTCACAGAGGGGTTTTGGCATATGGACGCCACCCATTCCTCGACTAGGTAGTTTTCCAATATGGCGAAGCTGATGTGTTCATCGTCATTTCATTTATGGCACAAAAAGAAAAGTGATCAGGGCTTCACCCTTAGACTGAAAACTTTGGGGCCATGGAAGGACACATTTCAGGGAGGGGAAGTCTGTCGAGAGGCAGTTTATTATTACAAGCTCTTGTCAAGGAGTGCCTGGAATTTGCACATCATACGTAACTCAGAAGGAAACACAACATTTAGTGCATGTCAGACAAAGGGCAGCTAAAAAAAAAAAAGGCTTTTCATTTGTCAAAGCCCTAAGTACCTTTGGATTTATCCTCAGAACAAGGTTCTGCTTATACTGCAAATATTGATTCTAGTAACAATGAGTAGAGCAGGATGTAGGACCAGAGAATACTGTACACAATGAGACTTGATTGAAGAAATAGAGGATGCATCCAGGTAAAATTTGAATGTCATAGAAAATTCACGATAACAGAGAATTTCCTTTTTCCTTTGGACAAGGTCACATTTGGGGGAAGGATGGTAGTCTGGGATGAGCAAGGATGCCTTTTAATCTTTAATGAAAGTGCCTTGAACTTGGACTAATTCCAAGTTGCTTGTAGATATCACAGACTGACGGATGGAGGGTCTCAGAAATGTCTCACAAATACACAGAGCCCCTGGTAACCCAGGAGACAGGGGTGTTCTTAAGCCTTAAGCGTGAAGGCTGGGCTTCCCTGGTGGCGCAGTGGTTGAGAGTCCGCCTGCCGATGCAGGGGACGCAGGTTCATGCCCCGGTCCGGGAAGATCCCACATGCCGCGGAGCGACTGGGCCCGTGAGTCATGGCCGCTGAGCCTGCGCTCTGCAACGGGAGAGGCCACAACAGTGAGAGGCCCGCGTACCGCAAAAAAAAAAAAGAGTGAAGGCTGCTTATGAGTACATGTGAACACAGCCCTAAATCGGAGGCAAAATAGAAAAAGGAGAAGAGAATAAAGGGAAATATGAGAGCAAGAGAAAAAAACAAAAAAAGGAGAAAGAACGAGGAGCACTTAGAATATGAAGGGGAGTTTATTGGGGGGGGGAGGCATATGAGGGAAATCCTTAGTCACTGAAGTAGCAGTAGCTCAAAGAAAAGATTTAGCCCAGAAACGGAGTGCTCAGCAAGTGTTGTATTTGGTATTTGTTACTTCATGCTGGATAATCAGGCTGAAGTCCAAGCCCTGATATCGGCTCAGATAAACGTGTAATCTGTACTTGATCAGGAGTAGCCCACACCTGATAGACAGTGGAGGTCAAATTCATGGAAGGAAGCAAAGGATATATCTTTTGGGAAAGACAGATTAGACCCAGTGCAAAGACCCAGATTCAGGGGACTTCCCTGCTGGTCTAGTGGTTAAGACTTCACCTTCCAATGCAGAGGGTGTGGGTTTGATCCCTGGTTGCGGAGGTAAGATCCCATATGCCTCTCAGCCCCAAAAAAACAAAAAACATAAAACAGAAGCAATATTGTAACAAATTCAATAAAGACTTTAAAAATGGTCCACATCAAAAAAAAAAAAATCTTAAAAAAAAAAACAAAAAAAGGAGAAAGAACGAGGAGCACTTAGAATATGAAGGGGAGTTTATTGGGGGGGGGAGGCATATGAGGGAAATCCTTAGTCACTGAAGTAGCAGTAGCTCAAAGAAAAGATTTAGCCCAGAAACGGAGTGCTCAGCAAGTGTTGTATTTGGTATTTGTTACTTCATGCTGGATAATCAGGCTGAAGTCCAAGCCCTGATATCGGCTCAGATAAACGTGTAATCTGTACTTGATCAGGAGTAGCCCACACCTGATAGACAGTGGAGGTCAAATTCATGGAAGGAAGCAAAGGATATATCTTTTGGGAAAGACAGATTAGACCCAGTGCAAAGACCCAGATTCAGGGGACTTCCCTGCTGGTCTAGTGGTTAAGACTTCACCTTCCAATGCAGAGGGTGTGGGTTTGATCCCTGGTTGCGGAGGTAAGATCCCATATGCCTCTCAGCCCCCAAAAAACAAAAAACATAAAACAGAAGCAATATTGTAACAAATTCAATAAAGACTTTAAAAATGGTCCACATCAAAAAAAAAAAAATCTTAAAAAAACCCCCCAAAACACCCAGATTCATAAACCCTGCAATTCTGTCAGATATGAGCCAAAGAGTGGAAGGGAGGAAGACCCTTGCACCAAGGTCTGGGGCAGCTCAGAGAGGAGCCAGCAGGCAAATTGACCTTGATATTAAGCCAACCTCTTCCATGGCAGGCACTGTAATCAAGTTGTGGACATGACGGAACACACCCAAAGGCTCACTGAGGCAGAGAAATATGGAGAACTCTGACAGATAGCTCCTGGCATGGTGGCAGAGGGGCAAAATGATGTTGAGCCAGGCAGACGTGTTTTCCAGTCCCTGCTCCGCAATTTTCCATCTGTGTGAGCTTGTACAATTCACCTGACCTCCAAATTTCCCCTCTTTACCTGAGCAATAGAATTCTTTGGAGCTCATCTTTAACCTGCACGCACTGGAACGATAACCACTCTGGTCGTTTATACCCAGTGTTCGTTCAGACTGGCCAGCATTCAAACCACGCCAATTGTTAAGTATTCTGAGTATCACCCTGGGTGTAACAATGCCTATTTTGAGAACTATAAATAATGTGCACAGAGCATGCTGTACATCGCCCAACACATAGTAGGTACTTAAATGAATAGTAGCTGTTATTATTTTATAAAATATTTCTCACTGTTTCTAACTGTTGTAGACTGAATTGTGTCTCCCTGCCCCAAATTCAGATGTTGAAGCCCTAAGCCCCAATGTGACTCTATTTGGAGATAGAGCCTTTAAGAAAGTAATTAAGGTTAAATGAGCTCATAAGGATGGGGCCCTAATCTGATAAGACTGGTGCCCTTACAAGAAGAGGAAGAGACATGAGAGAGTTCTCTCTCCTTCCGCCCTCACACAGCGGAAAGGCTGTGTCCATGGGAGGGAACAAGGAGAAAGCAGACTTCTATCTACAAGCCAGGAAGAGAGGTCTCACCAGGGACCAAACCTGCTAGCACCTTGATCTTATAGTTCCAGCCTCCAGAACTGAGAAAAAAATGTCTGTTGTTTAAGCATCCAGTCTATAGTTTTTTTTTATGGTAGTCCAAGCTGACCAATACACAGACTGATTGATTCACATTTGTAGACCAAAGAGGAAATCCACATAGCTGCTGCTGGCAAAATAATCAACTCATTCATGCCCTGCAATTTAGAAATGGAAGTACTCTGGAAGAGATTTTATTGTGTCTGACCTAAGCAGGGATGGTGTGTGTCTTCTAATCCATGGATGAAAAGCTGGACAATCCTTCTGTAGGGAATTCTACATGGATCAGAAAGTCTAGGAGGGAGCCTCATGATCTCACATACTCCACATAATGACCATGCCTTTCTCCTTGGGAACAATAAGGATGGTCTTTTACTGGGTTGCAAATCTTGCTTTGTTTTTGCAGGGCTCAAAATAACGTGCCGGAATACACTTATATGTGGAATATCTCTGGAAATAGACACAAGAAACTGGTAATAGTGATTGTCTTCAGAGGGGGAATTGAACACAATGGTGGATTTTTAAAAATAACATTTCTGTACTTTTCTTTATGCTTTGAAGGAAGTATTTCAGCACTTTAAAAAATACTGTTATACAGTGTTTCTTTTTATACAGCTTTTAAAAATTTTTTATTTATTTATTTTTGGCTGCGTTGGGTCTTTGTTGCTGCGCGTGGGCTTCCTCTAGTTGCAGTGAGCGCGGGCTACTCTTCGTTGCGACGCGCGGGCTTCTCACTGCAGTGGCTTCTCTTGTTGCAGAGCACGGGCTCTAGGCGCACAGGCTTCAGTAGTTGCAGCACACAGGTTCAGCAGTTGTGGCATATGGGCTTAGTTGCTCCGCGGCATGTGGGATCTTCCCAGACCAGGGATCAAACCCATGTCCCCTGCATTGGCAGGCAGATTCTTAACCACTGTGCCACCAGGGAAGTCCCTATACCTCTTGAATTTTGACCATGTCCAGAAATAACATTTTATTGAAAATGAAGAAGAAGAAGAAGGAGGAGGAGGAGAAGGAGAAGGAGAGGGGGAGGAAGAGGAAGGGGAAACAGAGGGGGAGGGGAGGGAGGGGGAGGAAGAGGAGCTTTCTTGGAAACAAAGAGAAAACAGGGTTTCCAAAAAGCGACACAGCAATTTTAACAGGGTTCGTATTTTTCGCATTTGGGGATTCTTACCCACTAGTAGGAAATCATTTTTGGAAGAGCAATAAATTTTAAAAGAAGAGAAACACAGGTGCCTGTGTGTTCCGTGGGTGACCTGCTTTCCACCCCTGCTCAGACTTGACAGATCTTCACCTTGCCCTGCTCATCCTTGAAACATCCTCAGCCACCTTCACTGACTTAACAAGTTCCATCCGAAGAGTCATCCCTCCTTTGCATTTGCATATCTCCAGGGGAGCCTTGTGCTGAATCCACACATTCTCTGCTCTGAGACAGACAACTCTATGCTCGGAAAAGGAGGAGGGACTGTGACTAACCAGAAAATCCTCCAGTCAAAGCCAAGGTCCCCCTTTCTGTCTATATGATCTGCTGTGAGATGTGGGCAGAGTGGTCTGCGAGGAGGGCGCAAGTGCTTAGAAACTCCTCTTTTCAGAAGTTCAGACAGTGTTGGTCTGCCACTTGTCAGAAGGGTCTGTTTTCAATTAAACTATTGCAAATGGAAGTTGTGAACATTAGGAAATGGTATTTCATCCGCTACAACTTTTAGAGACTTCGCAAAACTTTCCACGGACAACAAATGGAAATGTGCAGTTGGGAGCACACAGTGTCCAGGCACCGTGTTCCCAGTCAAAGGCAGCGGTTTTGTTCTGCACAATTCAGCTGGAATGAGGTGACAGGCTAAGGCACCATCTGTCCTACTTACAATGAGGAGGGGAAGCCCTGCGCCTGAAAAGAGAAAAGCTGTCCCGACTGAGGACGGGCCAGGGCAGGCTCGTCCGGTTCCCTTCACATAATGGCCCTGTTTAGAAATATTCATGAGGAAATTCCTCGTCTCTATTTCATTGTTTTTCCAGTTTTATTGAGAAATAACTGACATACATCCCTGTATAAGCTTGAGGCATACATACAGCATGATGGTTTGATTTACATATATTACAAAATGATGACCACATTAGGTTCAGCCAACTTCCATCTTCATGTGGATACAATAAAAAGAAAAGAGAGAAGAAAAGAAAGGAAAGAAAATTTTCTTCTTGTGATGAGGACTCAGTTTTAAATTTTGATGTATAAAATAGAACTGTGGACCACAGAGAACAAAAGAACAACATACATTCAAATATCAATTGTGGGGAAATATTTCTAAAGTTAATTTCAGGTGACTTTAAAGTGGGAAAATAGGGCTTCCCTGGTGGCACAGTGGTTAAGAATCCACCTGCCAACTCAGGGGACATGGGTACGAGCCCTGGTCCGGGAAGATCCCACATGCCACGGAGCAACTGAGCCCGAGTGCCACAACTACTGAGCCTGCGCTCTAGAGCCCGCGAGCCACAACTACTGAGCCCACGAGCCACAACTACTGAGCCCGCGCTCTGCAACAAGAAGCCACCACAATGAGAAGCCTGCGCACCGCAACGAAGAGTAGCCCCCGCTCACCACAACTAGAGAAAGCCTGTGCACAGCAACGAAGACCCAATGCAGACAAAAATAAATAAATAAAATAAATAAATTTTTTAAAATAAATAAATAAAGTGGGAAAATATGTGCTTTTATTTTTATTGAATGGGAGATAGAAAGAAACCAGAATTCTGTAAGGCTGACTTTGAAATTAAAATATGGTTTACTTCATTAATTTGGAATAAATTGTGCTAACTTAATTTTTTAAAATACAATTAGAAATGTTAAAGAAATAGTTTTGGAAGAGGGGGGTTGCTTTTGAATATATCCTGGTTTAGTAAGTAAAGGTTTTCTAAATAATTTGATCAACTTTAAGAAAACATAGCTTCTTTATTGTCCTATTGAGTGGTTTGATTTTCCCTAAGACCTTCACCTACTGGATAGACAGGAGGCAGAAGAGTTTAACAGTTTGCTAGGGTTGTCATAAAAAATACCACAGACTGCATGGCTTGAACAAAAGAAATTTATTTTCTCACAGTTTTGGAGGCTGGAAGTCTAAGATCAACGTGCTGGCAGGTTTGGTCTCTTCCAAGGCCTCTCTCTTTGGCTTGCAAATGGCCACCTTCTCCCTGTGTACTTACACAGTCTTTCCTCTGTTCACATGCATTCCTGCTGTCTCTCTGTGTGTCCAAATATCCTCTTCTTATAAGGACACCAGCCAGATTGGATTAAGGCTCTCCCTAAAAGCCTCATTTTAACTTAATCACCTTTTAGAGGACCTATCTCCAGATACAGTCACATTCTGAAGTACTGGGGTCGGAGTGTAACAGAGAACAAAACTGACTCCATATTGTATCTGTTCCTTTAGCTCTAACCTTTGTGCTCTGTTGACTGTGCTTAGTCATGTTACCTCTGCACATTTTGTAAAACAATATTGCCTATAGCCTGAAATATACATAATAGCCCACTCTCAAGACTCTGACCTTTAAAGGTATAACACTTCTCCATTCATATAGAGGTAAAAAGTTGCAGAACAGAGAATAACATTTGTCTTGGAGGTTTATAGGAACATGGTGACCAGACCTACCTGGACAGCTGTACCAAGGATTCCTGCACCAAGAAGTTTGCAGCAACCAGCCACACCCCCTCCCCTTTTACTGGAAAAGAAGCCTGAATTCTAACTCAGGCAAGATGGTTCTTTGGGACACTAGTCCACCATCTTCTCAGTCTGCTGGCTTTCTGAATAAAGCCTATTCCTTGCCCCAACAATTCAACTCTTAACTTATTGGCCTATCGTGCAGTGAGCCATACAAGCTTGGACTTGGTAAAAAGAGCTATGACATGTGAATTTTAGGAGAACACAATTCAGTCCACATTAGAAGGAATGTTTATGCTTTTGTCCAAGTCAATAATTTAAACAGTTCCTTTAGACAAATGCTGAGTTCCTTTAGGACTTTCACACTTCTCCTTTCTGCTCCTCTCCACAGTGGTCTCTGGGGTTACTGTGTGGTTGTATTTTGCTCCACCTGTGGGTAGGGCATGGCCCAAGCTGTGTCTGGTGGGTCCACATGGATCCCTCTGCAGAGGCCTGGACTGGTCTCCTCCCTGTTCAGCTGAGAGCTGAGATGCACCTGATCCCATCTTGGCTTTGGGGATGATCTGCTGGCTCCTCCAGTTGGCACCTGTGGTCTTGGTGTCCCTAGTCTTGGGGTCCCTGCCCGTGCTCACCCCAGGCCTCTACTGTCCACCTGCACACTCAGAAAGTCCACATCTTCTTTTCTAGGTATGCAGGAAGGTCTCATTTTCCTGAGTGCCACTTAAAGCCTTGAGGGAACCAGGAGCAGTGCCTCAGGTTTGTTCGACCCCAGGTTCTCAGAGTAGCTCCCCATCCCCATCACAGTGCTGTTTTAGATGGCACCCAACTCTAGCTTGGGGGCTCTCTGTTTCTTTCTCTCTCTCAGTCGTCTCTTTCACACACACACACACACACACACACACACACACACACACTCACACACATACAAGGTTGCCTTCAAGGAATGGGAGGTAAAAATCCTTGTTTTGACTTCTTTGCTTTCCCCTTTTCTCCCTTCTTACGTTTGTAAGAAGAGGTGAGTTTCACTCCTTTTCTTACTTATATACTCCTAGCCATCAGAGGTAAAAATGGCTTTTTAAAAAAAATTTTTAAGGAAGAAACTCTACTGTGCAGGCTTGGTTCTTGATATACTGAGTTCAGTAAATAAAGGAATTTAGTAAGCCTTTTTCTCACTCACACACTCTTGCAAATCTGATAGTCAAACCTATTATCTTGTTGCTTCTGGATGCAATTCTCTAATAGTCAAATCTGAGAAATAATTGTGTTGCTCTGCTGAATATTAGCCTTTTTCCCTAAATCTCTGAAATGTACAGTTTCCGTAGGTGGGAGGCCAAAAGGGACATGAAGTCTATAGGATATGGAACAATACCAAAACACATTTTGAACTACTACCTTCCTTAACAAAGTTTATGTGCATTTCCCTGGTTGGAACAGGATTCTGAGCTCTGGCTGCTGCCGTTACCATTGCATCCAGTTTTAAAATGTGGCAGTGTTACTGGAGCAGGTTACTTCAATTCCCAGATTCCCAATTATCTGTCTTTCTGATTATAACCATCCTAGAGGGTATGAAGTGGTATCTCATTGTGGCTTTGATTTGCATTTCCCTGATGGTTAATGATGTTCTGAATTTTTTCATGTGCTTATTGACCATTCGTGTATCTTCTTTTGGAGAAATGTCTACTCAGATCCTTTGCCAGTTTTTAAATTATGTTGTTTGTCTTTTTATTATTGAGTGGTGAGTGCTCTTTATAAGTTCTAGATACAAGTTGTTTATCAGATGTATAATTTACCAAAATTTTCTCCCATTATTTGGATTCTTATATTTTTGATGGTCTCCCATTCTGGACTTTTTATCACTTTCTGACTGCTTTGCCTTTTTGTTTTTTTAAATATTTATTTATTTATATATCTTTTGGGCCACATTGGGTCTTAGTTGTGGCATGCGGGATCTTGGTTGAGGCATGTGGGATCTTTCGTTGCAGCACGCAGGCTCTTCGCTGTGGCACGCAGGCTTCTCTCTAGTTGTGGAGTGTGGGTTTTCTCTCTTTAGTTTTGGTGCATGGGCTCCAGAACACGTGAGCTCTGTAGTTTGCAGCTCGCAGTCTGTCTCATTGAGGCCCGTGAGCTCAATAGATATGGCATGCGGGCTTAGTGGCCTAGCGACATGTGAGGTCTTAGTTCCCTGACCGGGGATGGAACCCACGTCCCCTGCATTGGAAGGCAGATTCTTTACCACTGGACCACCAGGGAAGTCCCTGCTTTGCCTTTTTTGAACTCCAGTAAAAGTATGCTCAGATAATTTTGGATATGAAAGAAGACCTCAGAAATATATAATTCATGGGGACTTCCCTGGCGGTTCAGCGGTTAATATTCTGTGCTTCCACTGCCGGGGGCACAGCTTCAATCCATGGTCGGGGAACTAAGATCGCACACACTGCGTGGTTCGGCCAAAAAAAGAAAAGAAAAGAAATAATCTAATTCAATTCCCTCAATCTTCAGATTCGGAAAGTGAGGACCAGAAAGATTGTCATATGTTCTACAGCTAGTTGGAATTAATATGTTAATTAATATCTATAATAGAATGGGAATTAATACATTATCAATCAGGATTCTTTTGGTTACAAATATCAGAAAAAAAATAATTCCAAACTAATTTCAGCAAAAAAGATGACTGGCAGAGCATTAACACCCAACATTGCAATTGCTATTATTGGGATTTTCTTACTGCACACCACGAAATATTCATTTATTAATGATAATAATGGTGGGGAGCAGAGAAGGCAAGTTAGCGGGCAGATAATTTCAAAGTGGAGCAAAGGACAAAATCCACTGTGCTGCAGGAGAGGGGAGCATAACATTGGCAATAAGACTTAAGTCAAAGGTGGCAGAGGTGGGATCTGGCACCATCACTGGATGGAGGTAAAGACATGAGTACTAGAGGGTCAGGGCAGAACTGGGGCAAGATAAGCTCAAACTTGATCAGTGGGCAGGGATGAGGGCTGCCTTAATCTGTTCAGGCTTCTGTAATGGAAAAAATGCCATAGACTAGCTTATAAACAAGAGAAATTTATTTCTCAAAGTTCTGGAAGTTGGGAACCAAGATCAAGGTGCCGGCAGATTCAGTGTCTGTTGAGAACTTACTTCCTGATTCATAGATGGCTGTCTTCTCACTTTGTTCTCACATGGTGGAAGGGAGTAGGGAGTTCTCTGGGGTCTTTTTTTAATAAGGGCACTAACCCTATCCATGAGGGCCCTGCCCTTATATACTAATAGCCTCCCAAAGGCCCACCTCCAAATACCATCACTTTGTAAGTTAGGTTTCAACACATGAATTTTCATGGAGACACAAACATTCAGTCCACAGCAAGGGCCAAAGCAGCAGATGAAAGTCTTACTGGGGTTGAGTCTGACACCTTATAGAGGTTAGAGACCAGTGAGTCTTGTGGTCCAATGAAAGCTTGCAGTCAGTCCCCTGCTGATGTTTTTTTATCAGAAATAACTTCACTTCTTATCAGCCCCATCCATGAGGTCACACTAAGTTTTAAAAGACCTGAGATTCTGGTAGCATTGGTGGCATACCCAATCAGGAATTCCCAGTGCTCCTTCCAGACCAAATTCAGATCTGCTAGGAGGATCCTTGAGATCTCTTTGTTTTGTAGTGTGATTCTAATTATTTTGTAGGCACACTTGAATTATTTCAATGTATGTGATAATTCTCCAGAAACAATATGTATCCAATCATACCACTTCATTCCCTTCTTCGTCAGCATCTTTCCCCTCTAGAACCAGCATCCGTCAATTGGTTCTGGCAACTGTGCTCTTGCTTGGTATCTTCAACAAGCACTTAGTACTAAGAGAAATAAAGCACAGTCTTCACCTTGTGCAAGTGAGAAAGTGAAGAGTGAAGAACACTACCATGGCTCCTGAACATTTCAAGAAAAGAGATGGTCTAATTTTAAAAAATGGAATTTATATCAGATTGAAAGTAAGAATGTTGGAACTAATAATCAGAATTATGGAAATGAAGGTAGAGAATGTTCTGGGAAATAAATCACTAGCAGTGAGAAAGAAGGAAGTAAGAGCAGCAAAAGAACAAACAATCCTCTCACCAAATAAAGTATGAACATTTGTATGAGCCAAAAGAGCAATAGGAAACCAGAACATATCATTCCAAACTCAGGAGGCATTTGTTTAATTAACAGTGGTCAATGCCCTGAATAACTTTATTTCCTGTCAGTTTAATCATGAAAATGAAACAGGATACAAAATGTCCTAAAGACTGTATTATTCAAATTAAGTATTTGTCTAGGCAGTAAACCTCTTAATTAGTGGCTTTCAAATATTTTTGAGCCTGACTCACAGTAAGAAACATATTTAACATCAAAATCTGGTGTACACACACACACACGAGCTCACACACTTTCTCTCTCTTTCCTTAATAAAAGTTTCACATCACCCTTACTACAGGCAGTGTACCCTGATATTTTCTTTCTAGTCTATTTGGCTTTATTCTATTTCTCATTTTTTAATGCTGTTAGAGACCCACTAAGTTTGTTTCATCATTCTCTATGGGTTGCAGTTCACATTTTGAAATATATTTATTAAATGGCCTGATACGAAATGTCCTAATTTTTAAGGCCATACCTGCCGCTGCTGCTTTTGAGAAATCTCAGACCTGGGTTACCATGGACGCTTTCTTCAGCTCAAGCCCACAGCCAGATTTCCTGTAATGTGAACTAGACTTCCCAGCTATGTTTCCAGTGGTTTTCTCCCATCTCTTAGGGGGATGTAGTTCCTGTCCCCCCTCCAAATTGCCTGGAAAACCAGTTCCTCCGGCACAGCAAGACAGTGTCCTCAGTATAACTGCTCCCTCTCCTCAGCCATCTTCCCTTGGACAGCAAGGATATGGTCCGTCTCTCTTTGTGGTCGCAGTTGGCCTCAGTTCTGGCTCCGCTCTACTAGACTCTCTCTCTAGTTTTACTGCTGACCCTGGCTTCCCTGCTCAGGTACCGCTTCCGTCTCACAGAGGTGGGGTTGCAAACCCTGAGTTCTGGATCACTGTCACCGTGTCTCTGAGGTTATACTGGTGTGCAGAAGACCCCTCAATCTGAGGGTTGGTTCCTGATCTTCAGCCAACCAGGACTGGGCTGGTCTAACTGCACTGAGATGGAGATGCCATCCCCAAAGGAAGCTATTCATCAAGGTGGGGAGAAGGGGGATCTCCATCCAAAGTGCTGACATTAGAGACTCATCCCTCAGAAGTCTTCCCCATGACCCAAAGCAGGACATTGACTAAAACAGCCCCCTGGCTTAGGGTTCCCTCTGTTTCCCCAGGATGCCGTCTCCCTAGTAGTTTCTGTGTGGCATTCTTTCTACCTTCTGGGGGAGGGTGTGTGTGTAGAGGGGAGATGTTGACCTAAATTTGTGGGATCTATTAGAACTTCCCAGAACCATCTTCACAGACCCTTGGCCAAAGAGCATAAATCATAGTATGTCATAAGCAGTGAACATTCGAACCAAATATGGATCTGGGTGCGATACGGTGGCCATCTGTTACAAAATTATATTAGAGTTGTTATATAAAACTCTTTCACAAATAAAATCATATTTTCTTGCAATGACATTGTTGAGGGACTCCACTGTACTGTTAAATTCTCAACACAAAGTTAGAGGTTGTGGTGCCATACACAGGTAAGGGAGTGTTTTAATGCTTTTAGTATACTACCATCTACATAGTGAGTACTCAGAAGGATAGTTATTGGTTAAATATTAGGAACATTAACTTAGACTACGGACTAAAAAAACCTTAAGGTTGGAGGGACTCTTAGAATTAATCTAATCCACTATCATT
Organism: Physeter macrocephalus; assembly: GCF_002837175.3. Classification (NCBI taxonomy): domain Eukaryota; kingdom Metazoa; phylum Chordata; class Mammalia; order Artiodactyla; family Physeteridae; genus Physeter; species Physeter macrocephalus. Next base: position 123,766,901 of record NC_041215.1, on the reverse strand, counting down.
GCTATTTGCTTCCACTTTCCTGGATTAGTTAGGAATGAATTTGGCTACAAATAACAGAAAAAATCTGACTGCCATGGCTTAAACAAATAAGGATGTGTTTTTCTCACACAGCAAGGTTTCTGGAGGTAAGCAGCTCAGTGATGTCAGCACTGATTCTCCCTGACTCTCTTGGGCTTTTCCTCATGGTTTCAAGATGGCTTCTGCAGCTCTTAACATCACATCTGCATTCAAGGCAGAATAAAGAGGGGAGGTGGCCACCAGTCACATCTCTCTTTTTTTATTAGGAAATCAAAAGCTTACGAAAATGCTCCAGCATTTTAGGGAATTTCTCTAAGGTCTAAGGCCCTCTATGGTGAGAAATGGGACATTTATTTACCTCCAAATAAAACTGAGGTATGGTTAGAAAGGGAAAAAATTAGAGGATGGATATTAAATAGGCAATTGCAAGTGATAGCTGTATTTCCTCAACTAAGGGCCATTCACCCTTGCATGAAAATCTTCAGGGCAAGGGGACAGCCTGTCCCATTTTTGGCAGCTCTAGAAAGCTCTTATTTTGAACCAGAATCCACCTTCCTACTACTTGTCCCTATAGCCTCTGGTTCCACCATAGGGGCTATATAGATAGATCTGAATACTTCTTGGTGACAGCCATACAAATATTTGAAGACACCTGTCATTTCTCCTCCTATCCTCATGAAGCATCTCCAGTTGGGTCCTCATGTGACGTGACTTAAGTGTTCTCACCTTTCTTTGGTTTTCTATCCTCTAGGTCTGTTTCAGTTTATTGATGTTTCCATTAGACTTTGTTGCCCCAGATGACATCACTGGTCAAAGGGTGGCCTGAGCAAAACCAGAGAAGTCAAAAGATTATCTCCATTGTTCCAGGTTATCACTAAGGCAGCTCGAATTTGCATTATCATCTATGCTTACCTATCTGTTTATAATTCAGCCAAATAAAGACCACAAATCTTTTTCACCCTTTCATCTTCCTTTACTTATATATTTGGTCTGGAGATCCTAGAGCAGAATTTATATTTATCAGTAGTATACTTTATGGTGTTTGAGTTGACTTTTAGTTCTAGTTTACAGAGTTCTTTTCAGATTTCAATTCAGTTATCCAGGGCATCAGTTATTCCTCCCAGATTCACATTATCTGCAAATGAGACAAATTTATATTTTTGTAACCCCGTATTAATCCCCTTTAAGTATTTTCAACAAGAAAATCAGAATAGACTCTTTCAACCTGCCACCAGTGACTTCTTTCTAAGGTGAAGCTAGTCACCATTTAGTTAGGGTCCTTCAACGCATTATGAATTCACGTCATGGTGGTTCAGCCCACATTTCACCTTCTGTCCTAAGGATGATACAAGACTTTTTTCAACTACTTTGAAATTTTGACCTACAGATCAGTCTACTTATCAAATAACTTAGAAACCTGGTCAAGTTTAGTGGCAGAACTTTTCCCAATGAATCCATATTAGTTCCTAGACAGCACTAATTCCCCTTCTGAGTTCTTCAAATTAATCTTTACATAATCTAGTCTAGAACTTTTTATGAGCATGTTGTCCTTCTTATACTGGATACTGGAAATTCAGCACAAAAATTTGGAGCTGAATCACAGTAACTGCTAAGAAATTGCACATTAAACCCGGGGTTAGCACAAAGGCACAAAATTATGTGTAATTAAAATGATCTTTGAAAAGCCATTACATGACTCACAAAGTATAGTATGCCTGACATGCTGTGCACAGTCTTGTACAGGAATCCTTCTTCTATCATCAAAGATTGAGAAACACTGAGACAGACTAAAGTTACAGAGGAAGCCCATAATGCAATATTGAAAACATTTTATCAAATCCATCTCTAACAGTGAATGAGGGAATGGTGGAGGATTCTAAATTATCCCTGCTTGTCAGTAAAATTTAATTTGTGTTGTTTTAATATGAACCTTTATAATATTAATATATTGTAATAGATTTTTTTCTGTTGGCATGAGCATTGAAAGTTATTATCTATGAGAGTACCTAGCACAGGCTCTGATACCTAGTATATTTTAATCTAAATCTTTCTAGAGTAAATATATATACACACTATTCTTTGAAAGGTTGGAGAAAATACCTTGGTCACTGATATCTTAATTTTCCAAAGCAGCTCTTCTCTTTCATGACCTTGGGCATTGATCCTATGATGATCCCTTACTGTAAGTTGATCCTTGTAATTAGTTCCTATAATAATGAAACTGTGGAGTTGAAAGGTGGACTTTGTTTTAAGATGGCAGTTAGTTGGCATGACGGACTTTATCATTTATCAGCTATGTGACCTTGGGCAAGTTAACATTTTTTAACTTATTTCCCTATCTTCAGAAAAGGTTATTGATAACTGCCTCAATGATGTAGGTCATAAATGTAAAGCACTCAGCCCAGAGTAGATCCAGGTGTCTATGTCACACATCAAAGTCATATTTTAGGAAAAGATAGTTTATTTCAAAAAGACCTATAAAGGAAAATTATTTCTATAAGAATCAGTGTAAAGAGTCCATCGAGATAGCCCAAACCCAGCATTCAGTTCTTTTTACCCATTGACATTGCCTCCAACCACATTAAATAAGTTTAAAATATAATGTACAATAAAAAGTAATGAAATGTTTTGTGTAATTATTTTTCCTTTAAAATGTTGACTTTGGGTGTATTAGTTTCCCAGGGCTGCTAGGAACCAAGTACCAAAGTACCAAAATTACCAAAGTAACCAAGTACCAAGAAACTGGGTGGCTTAAAGCAACATAAATTTGTTGTCTCACAGTTCTGGAAGCTAGAAGTCTGAAATCATGGTGTTGGCAAAGCCATGCTCTCTTTGACGACTCTAGGGGAGAATCTTTCCTTGTCTCTTCTAGATTCTGGTGTCTGTCGGTAATCCTTGGCATTCCTTGGCTTCAGATGCATCACTCCTATCACATGGATGTCTTCTCTGTGTGTCTTCCCTCTCTATGTGTCTATCTCTGTATCCAAACTTCCCCTTTTTATAAGGACACTAGTCATTTTGGATTAGGGCCCAATCTTAATGACCTTATTCTAAATTAATAACCTATATAAAGATCCTATTTCCAAATAAAGTCACATTCTGAGGTAATGGGGGTTAGGATTTCAACAAATCTTTCTTGGGGGAAGGGTCACAATTCAACCCATAACACTAGAGCTGAGCAAAGAATTATGGGGCCCTACTAGCTGTTTGAGCAAAGGTAATAGCCATAGATGCTAACTTCAGGAGGGAAGGGGAGGGTGGAAAGGAAGGATTTTTCATACCCACTTCTGTTAACGTGACATTTGTAGAGGTACATGGAGTTGCACATAAAGAATGAAAAGTTTGCTTAAGGCCTAAAGTCTTGCCATTTTTAGCCCTTTCATAGTAAAGAAGGTTTCAAGTGTCCACTGCTTTTCATTATGAATCTTAGTGTTTCAGAAAAAATAACAAGATCTAGGACTTTAACTTCTCCTAGCCCAGGTCACAGCATAACTTAGCACTGACTTAACTGTGCCCCATACACCATTAGCAAAGGAAATGGATAATAAAATATATCAGTCTGATACATAATGAGCACCAACAAAATTACTCAATAAATATTGGTTATTTTTCTCCATTCTGTGGACTGTCAACTCTCCGCAAAGCTTATTTTTATTAAACTTACTATAGCAGAGAAAAACATCACCTTGACAATACTCATAGTGTCTCAGAAGGAGGATTTCAACAAAGAGAGCATTGGGGCTCGGGGCTCAAACAGTATAAGGCTGGCTTTTCTATACAGGGAACCAATCAATATTAGGAATAGTTTATGACATAATAGTTTAGGATAGGTGGGCACAGCAAGGTATGGGTTTTGATGAGTAAGCTGTTATCTGATAGGCAAGCTCTTTTCACAGGTGGATAATCCATTTCCTGATAAGAGAGCTGTTTTCCCAGATGGGGAAACTGTTTTCCCGGATAAATTAGTTTGTAGGAATCTTCTAAAGCAAACAGCTAAATTATTTATTGGTTTTCACTTATCCTCCAGGGAAATATTTCCAGAATATATTAAAACAGGTGTCATCATTTCTCACCTCCCTCATATTCTTGGACACAACCGGAAACAATTTTACTTGACGAATCAGTAATCTTTAAGGAGTAAAATGGTGAGTATACTTTAGAGCACTATGATGAAAGAATCTACCTCTCTCTGTGATAGAAAGACCACAGACACACCTATAGGCCTTTTATAAGAGGTACTCCATAAACCCATGGTCAATACATGGTGCTAAGCACATTGTAGTCACAGCTTTCTGGGTAGGGTAGAGAACCTTTGGCTGTTTTCTTACCTTGATTTTACCTATAATCTCAATTTTCCATTATGAATGCTACTAATCATAAGAGAATAAATGTGAGATCTTGATTGAATTAATAACTGAATGAGAAAAAAATCTATCTCCACAACTACAAACAGAGCTGGAAACACATAACCTTCAAAGAAGCATTTCTTACAAAGCTCAGCATATTGGCCAGAAAGTCAATATATTTCTCATCTGCTGTCAGGGTCTACTGCATACCATGTAAGTTAACTGAGTTAGGAAATATTAATATGATAGCACTAAAAGAGATCTCTATTATCAGTACTGGACATCAAAATTGAAGTATGTGGGAAGCAGGGCTAATAGACAGGTGTGAAGCTGCCAACTTAGGGAATTTTTCTCTAAATAAACAGGACTATGCTGAAACAGCAACTTTCTCCCTGATAGCAGATCAGCATTTCTTCAAATCTGACAGCCATATTTTCTGCAGTAGCAATCACTGGTTTGATGACATAAGCATCATTTCTGGTTCCTGTTTTGGAGACAATTTTTATTCCACTGGAAAATTTCTAGCATGGGAGTGTATTTTGGTATAATATCTTGTTGCCATTTGATACCAAGAATAAAGACCAAAGAAAACCAAAGTCTTTCTCTAGAGAATCTTAGCAATATTGCTCACAGCTTTTAGAAAATCTCTTCAAGAGCGGCCTAAGAAGGTGAATACTCAGGACCGTAACCTTGACGATTGTTAGCCAGAGAAGCATGTTTGCAACTGCGTACGGTGTACCCTCAATATGTAAAACTTGAACAGGCTAGTCTGAGAGTTGGTGGGAGGTAGGGAAATGGTAACAACTGCGCCAACAATAAATTTACACATCCTCAAGGTCACAGACCCCATGTTCCCTTTTGAGACAGGTTCTTAACTCACCAGACGTCTCTAGTCTTCTCCCTGACCTTTTTTTTTTTTAAATTTTTATTGGAGTCTAGCTGCTTTACAATGTTGTGTTAGTTTCTGCCGTATAGCAAAGTGAATCAGCCATACATATACATACATCTCCTTCTTTTTGGATTTCCTTCCCATTTAGGTCACCACACAGGGAACTCCACTCAATGCTCCCTGACCATCTTGATAGTCCACGACGTGTATTTCTCAGTTCACTTGGCTGATTCCGTATACTTTTAGCAGATCTATTCGACTTTTGACTGATAAAATTTTGTTCTCCTTCTGGATATCAAGGTGTCACAGGAGGTGGATGAGGGTGATGGGAAATAGACTGGATTCCCCTGACTCTACTCTCCTAAGTTGGTTTTAAACTCTGGTCCAACACCAGAGTCCATGCTTCCTGTACCGCTCATTCATTCATTCACTTAATAACATTTCAGAACTTTCTATAGACCTGTCTAAACCAGAGACCCTAGAGAAAACAGATGGAACAATTAAAATAGGTAACTTGAGGAGAGCTTAATAGACTACTTTAAAGGTTCAGGGATGGTGTAGGGAAACCACAAGGAACAGCTAGTGGGGCCTGAGGGCAAAGGGAGGGAGCAGGTATTGGGACTTGGAGCAGTGACTTTCCGCTGAAGGATTTAGCCAGCCTGTAGCAACCTACAGGGAGGAAGCTAGGGCAGTAAACACCTCAATTTCTTTCTCCTCCCTCTTTCTGATCTCTTGCCATGTTTCCCATTGGAAGAACCAGAGGTGGATTTACCATGAAGGTAACTGTTCACCTTCAGCCACTTTCATTTATAGTGGCCCCTTCCAGGACCCCGTTTGGGCCCTAGCAATGTTCACGTGTGCATATGGTTTTGTAAGGCTTTCAGATGTAAGGTATTTATGTCTGCAGTCACGTCACATTCCAACCTACCCTCCATCACACTTCCCCTGGTTCATGCGCTGCTGGGAGTGCTCACAGGCATTTGGAGGCTCCAGCTGCGGGGTAGTTGAGTTGTAGATACATTTATTTTGTGTTTAGGGAGAAATGTATGCAGTTCACAATCTCTTCCGTATTATTGCTAGGCTTCCCAGACTAGGAATAATAGCTCATTTATGCCTAGGTCACGGGGTGACCACACAGCCTTCGGGGATTTATTGGTTTAAGACTGAGTTAGAGCCTGTATTAGTCTTCTAGAGCTGCCATATCAAAGCACCATACTGAGTGGCTTAACCCTTAAACAGAAATTTATTTTCTCACAATTATGGAGCCTGGAAGTTCAAGATCAAGGTGTCAGAGGTTTGGTTTCTAGTGAGGTCTCTCTCCTTGACTGCCTTCTTGCTGCATCCTCAAATGGCCTTTTCTCTGTGAGCTCACATCCCTGGTGTTTCTTCCTCTTCTGTATGTTGCATGTATCCTAATCACCTCTTCTTATAAGGACACTAGTCAGATTGGTATAGGAGCCACGCTTGGCCTCATTTTCACTGTATCTCTGTAAAGGCCCTATCTCCAATTACAGTCACATTTTGAGGTACTAGGGGTTAGGACTTTAACATATGAATTTGGGGAAGACATAATTCAGCCCAAAATCATGGGGATTATGATATCTGTTTTCCTCTCTCCTGGCACTGTTGAGAGGATATACATAAGGAATACTGTAAAGGTATGGGGACTTCCCTGGTGGCTCAGTGGTTAAGAATCCGCCTGCCAGTGCAGGGGACACGGGTTTGAGCCCTGGTCCGTGAAGATCCCACATGCCATGGAGCAACTAAGCCCGTGCGCCACAACTACTGAGCCTGCGCTCTAGAGCTCATGAGCCACAACTACTGAGCCTGTCTGCCAAAACTGCTGAAGCCCACGTGCCTAGAGCCTGTGCTCCTCAACAAGAGAAGCCACCGCAATGAGAAGCCTGCGCATTGCAACGAAGAGTAGCCCCCGCTCGCCGCAACTAGAGAAAGCCCGCGCACAGCAACGAAGACCCAACGCAGCCAAAAATAAATAAATAAAATAAATAAATTTTAAAAAGAAATACTGTAAAGGTCTAAGCTATACAATTATAAAAATCTAAGCACTGGGAACGAGAATACCATACCTCATTGTGAAGTACTTTTCCCCTGTGACCAGAGGCCTTCATAAGTAATAATTTGCACTCTATCACGATACCTGATATAAAGGTGAATTGCTGTCTCTTCCTCTTCTCATAAGGACACCAGTACTATTGGATTAGGGCCCCACCCTAAGGGCTACATTTTAACATAATTACCTCTTTAAAGACTTTATCTCCAAATATGGTTACATTCTAGGTACTGTGGGGTTGGTATTTCAAAATTTGGATTTGTTGTGGGGGGCAGGTCACAATTCAGTCCATAACAGGGGCCAAGGCAAGATGCTGTAACGGCGGAGACCACTTCCCATGCTTCACACATGGAGAGAGATGAAGCCCAAGAAGAGAGTGAGTAGAAATGTATGTGGCTTGGAGAACCTCGAGATACTCTGGCAAGGCCTCAGGCAGGAAGAAGTTGAAGAACTCTTGGCTGTTCTGCTTATGGGGAGCGAGTGCTAGGAAATGCCTTAAATTTCAGACATGGAATGTGTGCAGGAGAGCTCAGCTGTCTGGAGAGATCGTGCATGCTGCGGTGGTTTGCATGTCCATGTTTCTAGAGTCTGAGGCTCTTGGGGCCAAGGACTGTAATCCATCCATCTTGGCAACCCCAGTGTCTAGGGACCTGAAACAGTGAAGGACCACAGCAAAGCTTGTTCAACAGATTGATGAGCCTCTTAACGGAGACCTGGAAAGAATTAATGCCTCGTTTTCAAACCATCTGTGAACTGGGTCGCTTTGCAGATGGATGATCCCATCAGCCCTATGTTCATCTTTATCTTGTTCTTAAACTCTGTTTCCTGTCCCCCATCCCCTAGTGTGCACGTGTGCGCCCGCATGTGCACACACACAAGCACACAAGTGCGTGCAGCGGTCCTCTGGCTAGAGCAGAAAAGGGTGGCAGAATAGCCACAATGGAAGTCCACACCTGTTTGTCTAAAGGTAGATTAAGTCACATCTTCACTGGCCCACGAGCCTTTGTTTATGAGACTTGTTAATAACCATGGGTTAGACTTTGTAAATAGAACTAAGCAAAGTTCTTATTCTGCCCTGTCTTCCTACCTTCCTTAACCCTGCCTCGCCTCAACAGCTTTGACAGGATGGAAAGGTGGCCTGCGGGTGATGAAAGTGGTCATCTCAGCAACTCTCAGGGTCTGATCAGTGTGCAGATCACTCATTAAGTATTATTTTTAGGCACCAGGTCCTGCCTTGCTGTATTAGCTAATAACAGATATCAATTTTTTGAGCCAGTGGAGTCTCTTCTGTAACCCATGCTGAATAAATGGTATAGCCAAAACACAGTGTCAAAAATCTCTGGGCTGGAATATAGATGCAAACTCTCTTTAATCCTAATTTCTAGGATAATAGAATGACCTGAGAGAAAAATGCCATGTCCAGATGAAGTGGGCAGGAGGCCAGACAATGGTACACCCCTCGCCAGGTGTTTCCTCTCAAGTTTACACTGAGGAGGCTCACAGCCAATCCACCTTTATATCAGGTAGCTGTGATGGAGAGCAAATTCGGGGAAAGGTACAGTTACTTCACAATGAAGTGTCATGTTCTCGGTTCCTAATGCTTAGATCTTTAGCTTAGACCTTTACAACATTCCTAATGTATATCCTCTCAACAAATGCCAAGAAACAGGAAAACAAATATTATAATCTCCCTGATAATGGGCTGAATTGTGCCCTGCCCCCCTTCATATGTTGAAGTCCTAGTATCTCAGAGTGTGACTGTATTAAGAGATAGGGCCTTTATAGAGGTAATTAAGTTAAAATTGAAGCCATTAGGGTGGACCCTAATCCAATCTAACTGGCGTCTTTATAAGAAGAAGAGATTAGGACACACACAACAGAAAAGAAAGGACATCAGGGATGTGAGCTCACAGAGAAAAAGTCACGTGAGGACACAGCAAGAAGGCGGCCATCTGCCAACCAAGGAAAGAGGCCTCAGGAGAAACCAAACCTGCCAACATCTTGATCTTGAACTTCTAGACTCCAGAACGGTGAGAAAATACATTTCTGTTGTTTAAGTCACCCAGTCTGTGGTATTTTGTTATGGCAGCCCTAACAAGCTTATACACCCCATTTTACAGTAAGTGATTTGCCCAAGTTCTCAGAGCAAATTAGACTTGGACCAAGTACCCTAGGTTTTGTTTTTTCATTTTATATGGTCTTCATTCTATTACTATATTCTGCCTTTCAATGAGGAAAAAGAAACATAGACATTTAAAAATGAACCTCTATTATTTTTTATCTTTATTATTACAAATGTATGCATGTTCATGGTAGAAATTTTAACTTTAGACTTATAAGGACAACTTAAAAGAAGAAAATATAAATCACCAATAATCCCACTGTTCATGTGTAGAGGCTATTTTTCCATGCTGATAGGAGCCCCTGTTAATTTATGGACAAAAAACGGTCCCTTGGGCTTCCCTGGTGGCACAGTGGTTGAGAGTCCGCCTGCCGATGCAGGAGACACGGGTTCACGCCCCGGTCCGGGAAGATACCACGTGCCACAGAGCGGCTGGGCCCGTGAGCCATGGCCGCTGAGCCTGCGCATTCGGAGCCTGTCCTCCGCAACGGGAGAGGCCACAACAGTGAGAGGCCCACGTACCGCAAAAAAACAAAAAACAAAAAAAACGGTCCCCCTCTGAAAGGTCCCCGGAAGGTTTTCCTAAGTACCGTAAGTCCGCGACATATGAACCTTCAAGTTGCAAACTTTCAAAGATGCGAACATGTGTTCCATCAACATCAGGCATGAGTGAAATTGCAGCTTGCCCTCCGTCTCCTATTGCTGACGATCCTTCAGCCCTACCATCTCCCACCCCCCTCCCTCCTCCGGTCAGTAACCCTTCTTGCCTGTTCACTCGATGCCAGCCCCTGGATGCCAGCTGTTGTGCTGTACTACTGTACTTTTCAAGGTACTGTATTGTAAGACTAAAAATGTTTTCTTTATTTTTTGTGATTGTTTTTTATGTACATATTATTTGTGTGAAAAGTATTATAAACCTATGACAGTACAGTACTATATAGCCGATTTTGTTAGTTGGGCACCTAGGCTAACTTTGCTAGACTTACGAACAAATTGGACTTAACAAAAGCACTCTCAGAATGGAACCCGTTCGTATGTAGGGGACTTACTGTATTTACATCCCCTGTGCCTAGACACAAATGCCTCATGCTTTTCCTCTCCTCTTCATGCCACCTGCTGATGACCTCTGTAAGATCTCTTCTCACCTGGGGGTGGGGGGCACAAGCACTTTGCTCCAAACAAGCACTCAGACCCCTCCCCAGCCCCCCAAAACGCAGAGATCCGTCTGTGACTTTTCACAAAAAGGATAGAAGGAAAGTACAACACCGAGAATAATGAACAACTCCTGCAAACACTCAGACCTGCTTAAATACCTTCAAAACTCTCAGCTTTGAAGGGCTTGAGGGCCCAGCAGGCAATGGGACCTGGGAAGGGGGGTGGGGAAGGAGTTGGGGGTTCCATTAATATAGTAAGAGGGAGTGGGGCATAAACTAAAATGGGAAACGAATAACATCTGCATTTTCACTAACTTCTAACTGTAATGTACATCAACCTTTCAAATATGAACGTGGACTGCAAACCCAAGCAGGATTAGCCGTGCCTGTAACTTTGTCACTAACAGAAATCACATTCATTTTCATAGCAAATTAAGTTATTGCAGATATCACTGCACATTTACCCTCATCACTTTGAAATTACAGTAGCTATTAGACCCACTGCAGGGTCTTGTTATCTCATGCATTAAAAGGTCTGCGTATTTCCTTACCACCAAGTTGCTTTTTAAAATGTATTAGTTAGTAACTGTATGTTAATACAGTTGGCTTCTTTTGTGGTCCCATGTATTTTATTCTATGCATCTAAAAGATGTTTTTCTGGGGAATTCCCTGGTGGCCCAGTGGTTAGGACTCCATGCTTCCACTGCCGGGGCCCAAGTTCGATCCCTAGTCGGGGAACGAAGATCCCACAAGCCATGTGGCTTGGCCAAAATATAAAAATAAATAAATGCCTTTCTGAGTCGTCTAAGGCTTCACCAGACCACCAAAGAGTCCCCGTACAAAAAAGGGTTAGATGCCCGCTGTAGAGTGAAGTAGTAGTAAGTGTCCCTTGTTCACACTGGGATGAATGTGAGCATTGTCTTTCAGGGCTGTTCCTGGAAGATGTGGAGCTGAGGCCCTGGAAAGAGGGAGGGCAAGGATAAATGAGGAAAAGCACTGAGTCTGAATCTGCTTCTGTCCTGGCCTGTGGTTGAGAGGTGAGAGCTAGGAACAGGTGAAATAACTTTCAGGAGAGACCTTTTGAGATGCTGAGCAGGGGCTGGCTTGCTTTGCATCACAGGTGGTAGCGAGTGACATCTGCATGACCCTGGGCAGCATGAGGACCTCAGCACAAGTGTCCAGGTCAGAGCAGGGGTCAGGCTGTTTCTCTCACCTTCATGGGCAGTGGGTGCTGAGAAGCTGGTGAAGAGGACGGCAGATCCTCTATGGTAACTGCCTCTGGGAGTGTGGCTTATGGCCACATGTTAAGGTGCCAATTTGGGACTCACAGAAATAACTGGATTGTAAATGGGATTCTACCTGAGGTTAGATGAGCCAAAAGGACCCCCAATTGGTCCCCAACACTAAAGGGTCCTAAACAAGTCTGCTCTATTTACTCCAGTTTAAAGGGCTGGAAGAAAATTACACTGAGATACCTGACCAACAATTATTTGAGGTAACAGTTAGGCCAATTAATCAAGTGACAAAATTGACAAAAGGGACTGAGTCCCTTGTGTCAACCTCTCACTGGGGACCCCAAAATCTTTTATACAAAAATGGATAAAATGGCTGGGGGAAAAAAAAATTTCTGGGACTCCTTGTAAGAGCAAGACTTATTGATGGAGTCTTAATGGAGGCTAAAGTTAAAGGTATAAGAGTTGATAAAATTGAGATGAAAGTTTATAAAAATTGGTATACTTGAGTGGGCTTTATATAAGATGATTACATCTCTTTTGCCTAATTATATTGTGGGATAGACATTATGAATCAACGGGGAATGCTTCCCCTGCCTGGTATTATAAGACAGGGCATATAAATCTGTCCCTTAAGCAATATTAATTAAACACACTGAGAAAAGCCAGTAGGATTACCTGACCCCACACAATATAAAATAACAACTGGGAGCTAATATTCAGTGGCTAATAAAAACAATAATGGAGTTTTTTTGCCTCTAGGGTAAATTGCTGTGGGTTTAACTTTTACGCTCAGAAAGAGGGCCTTTGTACATCTGTCAGAATGGCCATCACTAAAAAGTCTACAAATAACAAATGTCGGAGAGGGTGTGGAGAAAAGGGAACCTTCCTACACTGTTGGGGGGAAAGTAAATTGGTGCAGCCACTATGGAAAACAGTATGCAGCTTCCTCAAAAAACTAAAAATAGAGTTGCTGGACTTCCCTGGCGGTCCATTAGTTAAGACTCTGGGCTTCCAATGCAGGGGGTGAGGGTTCGATCCCTGATCAGGGAACTAAGATCCGACATGCTGCACGGTGCAGCCAATAAATAAATAAAAATAAAAATAGAGTTGCCATATGATCCAGCAATCCCACTTCTGGGCATATATCCAGAGAAAAATCTATAATTTGAAAAGATACATGCACCCTTATGTTCATAGCAGCACTATTTACAATAGCCAAGACATGGAAACAACCCACATGTCCATCAACAGATGAATGGATAAAGAAGATGAGGTACACACACACACACACACACACACACACACACAATGGAATACTACCAAGCCATAAAAAAGAAAGAAAGAATGCCATTTGCAGCAACATGGATACAACTAGAGATTATCATACTAATTGAAGTAAGTCAAAAAGAGAGAGACAAATACCATATGATACCACTTACATGTGGAATCTAAAATATAATACAAGTGAACTTATCTACAAAACAGAAACAGACTCACAGATACAGAGAACAGAGTTGTGGTTGCCAAGGGGAGCAGGGTGGGGGAGGGATGGATTGGGAGTTTGGGATTAGAAGATGAAAACTATTATACAGTGAATGGATAAACAACAAGGTCCTACTGTATAGCACAGGGAACTATATTCAATATCCTGTAATAAACCATAATGGAAAAGAATAGGAAAAAGAATATATATATATATATATAACTGAATCACTTTGCTGTACAGCAGAAATTAACTCAACATTGTAAATCAACTATATTTCAATTAAATTTAAAAGAAGAAAAAAGAGGGCTTCCCTGGTGGCGCAGTGGTTGCGCGTCCGCCTGCCGATGCAGGGGAACCGGGTTCGCGCCCCGGTCTGGGAGGATCCCACGTGCCGCGGAGCGGCTGGGCCCGTGAGCCATGGCCGCTGAGCCTGCGCGTCCGGAGCCTGTGCTCCGCAACGGGAAAGGCCACGGCAGAAGGAGGCCCGCATACCACAAAAAACAAAAACAAAAAAAACAAAAAAAAAGAAGAAGAAAAAGAAAGAGGGCCTTTGTTGAATGCCTTGTGCAAACTTTCAAAGACATGATAAATTGAACCCTAAAATTTTAGAACCTAGAACATTTGGGTCTCAGTTTAGTTGGAAATCTTCTCACTGATAGAAAAAAAACAGATTAAAGAAAATGTAGTTGAGCAAATCAATCTTTTGAAATCATTTAAGCATGAGAACAATTCTTTGAGGAATTAAGAGCAACTGTCTTTGTCTTACAAATCTCTACAAATCAGAAATGTAAATACAGCCCACAATGATTTGAGACTGAGCCAAATTAGCTCAATCAGTGAGAACAACCAGAAATCAAAAGAAAAAAAAGGGCGTGGGGTCGGGAGAGGCCTTTTTAAACTCAAACTGCTGGAAAGGCTCTCTCCCCCAAAATCTAATTCACAGCCTCCTTAAGGATTTATCAAGGACAAATACAAATCTTAAAAGTCTTTCCCACAAATAGTAAAGCCTTAGTCATCTAAGCAAATAAATTGAATTTATTCCAACTGTTATTTATAAACTAGTAAGTTTATATTGTAATATTTGATTCATGACGTAGGCAGATAGGGTAGGGGGGTGTGTCCCCGGAGGAAGAGAATCAGACATAGACCTAAGCCATTTTGTGATCTAAGCCTGGTTACAATGCTTGCACTTGAAGAAGAATAGTCTCAGTAGTTAATGATTTTAAAGGAAATAAAGAATGTAAGAACAAATAGCTATTACCAGGCCGGGGAAATAACTTAATCATATGGAGACAATAAAGACTCCCCGTTCCGTTTGGAAGGTAAAGATTAACCTGAAGCACATTCTTGAGCTGTTCCGCAGCATCCAACCCCCTAGAGCACTCAACCACCAGCCTAACTGAAAACTTAAGAAACGGGGATGTTGACCTTTACTGACCCTCGTGACTTCAATCAACTAGGGCCCGGCCTCTGTTAACCTTTGCTCCAATTCTATGCAGAATTCTCCTCTGCTCAAGTCCCTTCATGAATATGCAAACACCACTCAAGGCCCCTCATGAATATGCATGCACCCTTAGCTTAAAACTACCCCAATTTTGGTGTTCAGGGACACATTGCTTTGGGAAATATTCCCGGTGTTTTCCTTACTTGTTGCAAGTAATAAAATTCCTTCTTCTCCAGCTCTTTGACTTGGTTGTGTATTTTGGCTCAACAGTCATTCAGAGGTGAACCCAGCTTTTGGGTAACAATGACTAAGTTTTAAAGTGAAGATATGAGATCTCTAGTTATGTCTGTTTATATGTCTGTGTGTACATTATATGTTTGATATGTCTCTATTAATAAAAATATTTGGTGCCACACAAATTTTTTTCCATAAAAAAGCACATTTTTTAGAAATCATAAACAATATTTATGTTTGCCAAGGTACAGAACGCTACTGTAAAAGACAGTTCATAATTTCTTAGCTTTACTTCTTACTTCTTAGTTTTCATTAGAAATTACGGGTGTTAAAAGTTAAGAATTCTAATTAATACATGTAATTAAAACTACTAAAATTAACAAGAAAAACATCTTTGTCTGAAATTAAAACTCACAAGGAATGAAAATACATTTTGTTAAGAGAAAAAGTAACTTTGTCCTGGAGAGAGAGAAAGAAAGAAAAAGCATAGGACAAAGTCTGAAAGTAAAAAGGAAGTTACAGAAGGTTTGTGGGAAAGGATCCCTGAGAAATGAGTTTGAACATCATCAGGACTGGCTAAGATTAAAATAAAATTTAAATGAGTTAATAAATTTTAATATTGAAAGTAAGCTGGTACAAAACTAGAATTTAGTTTTCTTTCTTTTTTTCTTTTTTTTTTGACCATGCTGCTTGCAGGATCTTAGTTCCCTGACCAGGGATTGAACCTGTGCCCCCTGCAGTGGAAACGTGGAGTCCTAACCACTGGACTGCCAGGGAATTTGAGAATTTAGTTTTCTGTGTTATGAGAACAAAGTTTTCTTGGACTATCGATCTGCTTTTAATAACAGATTGTAAATTTTCTTTACCTCCTTTTAAGTAATCTATTGCAACTTTCTGTTCCTTTAAGATGTTTTATTGTCACTTTGGTTGAATGAATAAGTATTATTTCACAGTGACCTATGATCCTATTTGACCAAATTTTGTAAAACGTTTTGATATCTTGGACAAACTTCCCCAAGTCAGATTCTAAATGGAGTTCTTTTGACCTCTAGATAACTTTGAGATGCTTCAAAGGGCCCCTGAAACATCCCAATGAGAAATATTAAACTAATTAGGTTTACTTGATATGTTAAATTACATGGGAAACATTGTCAAATAAGTGGTGATAAATGTTCTTAGGTTATATTGCATAGGTAAATGATCTAGAATTGCCAAACAATTGTATGGAATAAAATTCTAAAATTACCTTAAAATGTTGTATGTCACAGAAATAACCAGCTTTCTTGTCAATTGCATTATAATCAGATCTTTAACCATGCCATTTTAAGTCTTTTGTCACTTATAGACAGTCATTATTTTACTCTGATGCTTATATAAGATGAAGATCTTCAAGAAGATTCATAAAAAGGACTTTTTGACAAATATAAGTTTCTGATGACTTTTAGATCATACCACTGAACTGGGTAAGAAATTACAAAACTAATGGAAAACCTGATGGCTTCATCCAGGTCAACAGGAATTAATTACATAGGACTGAATGAACTGATACATATGATTTATAATTTTATAATTTTTTGCCTGAAATATTACCGGCCTTTATATCTTTGTTTTTCAGAGGACATTTCCTCTTATGCTAACTATGACCTACAACAAGTTGATAAAGTATAGCTTTGTAAATAAAAATGAAACATCTATCTTTTTCTCTCTACCTGATCCCTCCAGAATTTGGCTTCTCCAACTGGCTCCCCTCTGGACTTGATGGCTTATTGTGACCAGATCACAACTAACGATACTAATCATTGTTTTAATTTCTTCTCTCTTTGTTGTTTTCAAATTGTTTATGTTTTTGTCTCTTTCTGAGTACTATGACCTTATTAATGTTACTAGCTACATTACTTATATCCTGTCTATTTTATAATATTGTTGTCTCTTGCATTACGCAATGTGTAACCAAGCCTCGGACAAAATTAATGATGGTTAAAGGTCTTGAGACAATTAATCATATATATAACTCTATATAAAATAATTGTAATAGTGCAACTCTAGATATAGGAAGAAGCAACAAGGGAAAGCATTTCCTGGATCGCAATAGACAAGACAGACAATCCAGAGAATTTTAGGTTATCAGCAGGGCCTGATCCAAGAATAGCACATCAAGTGGACAAACAACCTTTTATTCCTGTCTAAACTAGGAATGAAATTCAAGCCGTCAGCCACTGCAGTTGCCCCCCAACAGTACACCCTGAGAGGAATTCAGGATGGAGAAAAACGGTAAACATCCTTTGCTGGATACTGGCCCTAGATACTTAAGATGCATATCTGAGGAATAATTTCAGTGAGCCCAGACTCTTGCATCTTCCCATACACAGAAAAGCATTAACTTGAGATGCCTGTTTTGTGACTAGTAGTAATCTTTGATGTTGGACTACATGGTTTTGCCGGGGGGGTGGGGGGTTGTTTTGTTTTTTCAGCAAAAACTCCTATATATGCTGGCTTCTTCCTTACCTCTTCAGAGCAGTTCCTCAGAGCTAAATGAGAGGCTGTCTCTTGGGCTATAGCCCTCAGTAAGGTCCCAAATAAAACTTAACTTGCAACTTTTAGGTCATGTGTTTTTCTTCATTTGACAATCACTACTATTTTGAATGTCTCAGGTACAGCATTAGAACCATTATTCCCAATCAAAAACTTCAATCAAGGCTTCCCTGGTGGCGCAGTGGTTGAGAGTCCGCCTGCCGATGCAGGGGATACGGGTTCGTGCCCCGGTCCGGGATGATCCCACATGCCGCGGAACGGCTGGGCCCGTGAGCCATGGCCGCTGAGCCTGTGCATCCAGAGCCTGTGCTCCGCAACGGGAGAGGCCACAACAGTGAGAGGCCCGCGTACCACAAAAAAAAAAAAACTTCAATCAATTGGACTCAATAGGAAACATAGAAATTTATTTATTAAGGGTCCTTATCACGGAAGATCTAGGAGAAGTCATTCTAAGTAATCCCAGAATACCACCTAGATTATTAAGGAAGGTAATTGTTGATGAACGGTGAAATCTCATTACTTAGTTTCAGAGATATGATGAAAAGATTCCACTAATCTTTTGTTCACTTTCTGTTTCTGAGTCTCTCTAGAACCCCAAGTCCAGACATGAGAGAGGGGTCAACCAGGAGACAAGTTTCTGCCTCCTCTGGGGGATCCAGTGAACTCTGGAAAGATTCACACCTGACTCAGGATACCCAAGACTTTTACAAATATATTATTATGGATATGATGTGGAACTATCATAATTGCTACCATTTATTGAACCCATACTATGTACAGACATTGTGCTAAATGCTTTTGTGTATTATCTCATTTAATCCCCAAACATCCTTGGGTTCATACTATTATGTCTTATTTTAAGAAAAAACTGAGGCTCAGATAAGTGAAGTACTGTAACTTACTCAAGGTCATAGTGAGGACTTCCCCGGTGGCACAGTGGTTAAGAATCCGCCTGCCAATGCCAGGGACACGGGTTCGAGCCCTGGTCCGGGAGGATCCCACATGCCGCGGAGCAACTAAGCCCGGGAGCCACAACTACTGACGCTTGCTTGCCCTAGAGCCCACACACTGCAACTACTGAGCCCGCGTGCTGCAACTACTGAAGCCCGTGCACCTAGAGCGCGTGCTCCGCAACAAGAGAAGCCACCGCAATGAGAAGCCCGCGCACGGCAACGAAGAGTAGCCCCCGCTCGCCGCAACTAGAGAAAGCCCGCAAAGAGCAACGAAGACCCAACGCAGCCAAAAAAAAAAAAAAAAGTCATAGTGAAGGGGTCTGCCTCCAAAGTTATGTTCCTAAAAAGTTCTAGAATCAATATTGGCCCAGGGGCAGCCCTCACCTAATACAGAATCAAAAGGCCTGGCCAAGTAGAACAACTAAATCAGCTTTTGCCCATGTTCAAATCCCATCCTCAAATTGCCTCTTGGAATTTGGCTTAGAGGGAGAAACAAACAGCAGTGTCCCATTTTTTGCTGAAATGTAATTGAAATGGCTCATTGTTTTCTTTACTCTGAGTCCCCTATGAGCCAACAAATTGTCAGCACACAGATTGAAAGCAGTTCTAACACAATGACTGCTGAGTGTGTGCAATAATAAGATGTAATAGAAGCTGGTAGGAAGGTTTCAGGGGGCAGTCTTGCTATCTTGATTGTCAAAAATGACAATAAGTTCATATAAGGACATCGCCTTTCTCAAAATTCAGCTTGTGTTTTCTCTTCAGAAGCTTTGAATCATTTATTTTACTTCCCTGGTGATTTACCATTTGCTTTTTAAAAATATAAGACTTTATGATTTAGGTACGTTAAATATTTTATTTAAAATATTAAATATTTTAATGTAGAATTCACTGGGTTTTGCTATCAGTATTATCTGATGCTTCCTTGTACATCAGATAATAAATGGGAAAATGCATGTAACTGTAGTTCTTTTGACCAAAGTAGTAATATGAAAGCTCATATGTCTTCCTAGCTCTCTTCTGCAGTGTTCCTACTGTAAATGTTGGAGTATCTTGCAAGCATAGACCAGTATCACTACCGGGTAAAGCCAAGTCCATTTATTAAAATATTATCGGTTCAAATGTCAACTTTGGGGCTTGGGAGAGCCTTGGCTGTATTTCTCTTGACGTTAAAGGCCGAAGCAGCTACTTTGGTGCCATCTTAATTCCATCCGCCCCTTTCCCACATAGCCTAATTCTACAAAACATGAATAGAAGAGAAACTCATTATGGTTGTTCTCCACCAATTTGATTTCAATTAAAAGAGTAGAATTGTTTAGTCACCCCAGAGCAAAGACCAGTGAATAGTGTTAAGCTTAAAAGGAATAAAGCAAAATTTAAAAAAGAAAACAAAAACAGGCCATCGCCAATTGCTGAAATGCTACCCTCCAGACTGGTTTCACCAAGGGTTGTAGCTTGTCCTCAAATTCAATTATGGAAGCAAATTCACCAATTCAATAAATGTTAGTACTAAGTCCCTCTCCCATCCAGGCATTGTGCTATGCATCAGGATTAAAATACAAACAAACAAAAGCATACATAAGGAAAAGTCATGATTTCCTACACTCGAAGATCTCACAGGCTTGCAGGGGAAAACGACCTGCAGATGGTGCCCCAGCTCCCAGGGATGAACACCTAACCGTGGGTGTGGATACAGCGCTACAGGATCGCAGATATGAGAGAAAATATCCCGTCTGCCTGAGATCGATCAGAAAAGGTTTTGTAACAGAGAAGCACTTATATCCGATGGACACTGAGGGGTTTGTAGTAGCAAACCCTGGGTGGCCCAGGGATGGTTGGTGAGGAAGGACCTTCCAGGCAGAAGGAACCATATGAACAGAGGCACGCGTGTAGGACAGGACTGGTGTTGTATATGACTATGCCCATGACAATACTGGTAGGAAATACAGAAATATGACAGCGGTTACCTGTTTCTTTGGATTTAGAAGTAAATCAATTTCAACTTCATCATTCTGTGTTTTTCCCAAAATTTGTACAAATAGACTGTTACATTTTTGAATAAGGACAAATAACTCTTTTAAAAAGTGCATGGCTTATTTGAGAATATGGCCAGGAAGTGAAGCGATATCAAGCTCCTGAGGGTGGCCAATGAGCCTGAAAAAGAAGCTGCGGTTAGGACGGTCCCAGATCCTCACTGAGTTAAGGAGATTGACCTATATCTGTGAGCAGTGGTTTTCAACCCTGGCTGAGGAGCTTGAAAAATACCGCCACCCAGGCCACACCCAGATTAACGAACAGAGAATCTCTGGGGGTGGGATTCAGGTCCCAGTAAAGTGGGGTGGATACAGTCAGACACGGATGCTCTAGAACGAGTGCGTTCCGGCGGCGAGAACCTGGAGTCGGGGAGAGGGGCCATGAGGTGGAAGAGGAAAAGCACTGAGGAGGGCAGTGACCACGGCATCTCAGGGTAGGAGAGGGAGGAATATGACAGATGAAGGAAAGGAAAGGGGCATCTCAGGCAGAGTAAATGATGCACGAGGGCCTGGAGCATTTGGATAGAAGCAGGAAGCAATGTTGTGACTAAAACTAGGGGCAGAGAATGCTGACGTTGGTGACAGTGGGTTTAATTTATTTTAAGATATCATTACCATTAAACCCTTGGCTTCTTATGCCATAGAATGTGGTTTTGCAGCCACTCATCAGGTATGTCCATGACTATTGAGTCTACTATTGATTTCTCAATCAACTTCATCTTTCAAGTTTTAGATACGTGGATTCTGTGGTTAGTTCTAATTGACCATTGCTTCCAAGCTGCGAGTTGCTTTATTATGAATAATAACGTTACCGTTTTAAACTCTAAAGTCTGTTGGTCTAGAGCAGGGTTACACAGCCTCAGCACTACTGACGTTTTGTACCGGATCATTCTTCCTTGGGGAGAGGGGCTGTCCTGAGGAGTGTAAGAATGTTGGGCAGCATCTCCAGGCTCTACCCACTAGGTGCCAGTAACATCCCCCCATCCTCACCACCCCCAGGTAGGACAACCAAAAATGTCTCGAGTCATCGCCAAATGCCCCTTGGGGAAGAAAATCACCACCCCCCTCCCCAAGGTGAGAACCACTGGTCTAGAGTCTAATTCTAGACCACTTCTCAAACCGTTTGTGTGTGTGTGTGTGTGTGTGTGTGTGTGTGTGTGTGTGTGTGTGTGTGTGTATGAATTTCCTGGGGATCTTGTTAAAAGGCAAATTCTGACGGTACTGGGGTAGGGAGCCTGAGATTTTGCATTTGTAACGAGCTTTAAAGCGATGGTGCTGCTACTCTAAGAACAAGGCTTTTGAGTAAATAAGCTCTAGACCTTCCATTACTAAGCGCTGAATAAGTGCTGATTTCAGTGAGGACAGGAATCATGCTTATTGCACCTCTCCCTGAACGCATTTGAGAGCTGATCATAACTTCTGAATATTTACAGGATCACTTTATACCATTTTATAGAATTCATGGCTATGAGAGTCCACAAGTACATGAATGCCATACTCTTGTAGCCTACCACCCGCCATTACTTTATGTATGTAACACTATTCACCTGGAAATCTTTTTCTTTAACTGCCACATTGTTAATCCTTTCGCATTGCAAGACGTGCCTTTCTAACTTGATCTTCATGGGAAGCAAATGTTTCCGTCTGGTCATGTGATACCCTTATTCTAATCACACTCCATTATCTAACCAAAGTCCATTTTCGGATCATGGGTAAAATGTTGTCCCTTTAAATAGCCTAAGAGTCTATCTTCGAGCTGACGTATATTCAAATTGTCCACCCAGATGAGCCTCACATGATGGAACAGATGTGATTCAGAAGTTACACTGGAAAATGCATTTCTGAAAACTAAATAATGTTTTCTCCAACTTACATAATTAGAAGTATATTTCCCCTGAAACGATACCCTTAGAAGACAGTATCCAGGAGAATGTCACTGCTAAGCATGTGTTCAACATTTATTCAGTCCACAAACACTCACTGATCCCTTACAATGGGACAGGGGCAGTTGCAGGAGCTGGCAAGAGGGCTGTGAGCCTAGCAGACAAGACGTGGTCTACTGGGGAAGACAAACACTGCAGGAGATCATTTCACAGAGTGATAAGTGCCCGGAAGGAAAACAGTGATACTATGGTGACACTGGAGGAGGTGCAGGTGGTCAGGGCCGGCCTCTCCCAGGAAAGGCTGCATGGACGGTGAGGTCCGGTCGAGAAGGAGACAGCCCTGCATAGATCTGGAGGGAGGACATTTCAGAGGAAGGCCAAGTGATGTGACCTAAGAATAGTGGACTGAGAGTGAAGGAAGAGGAAAGTACACAATCCAGGGCCACAAAAGAACGACTTTGTCCCTGCTCGGCCCTTGCTAGCCCTTGGAAGTTGAGCAAAGTTCCAGGATCCTTTCTAGGTCTCAGTGTCTGGAAAATCAGGGGGTGAACCAGATCAGTGGCTGCATATTGCAATCACCTGGGAAACTTACCAAATGCTGATGACTTACTTCATCCGTCTAGGGGGCAGCCTTGGGCATGGAGACTTTGAACAATTCCCCGGGTGATTCTAATGTACACAGCAAGCAGCTTGAGAGCCCTGAACTGGGTTATCTGTGAAGTTCTGTCCTACTCCTACCACCTGCGGGTTTAGGGCTGACCCTGCCACTATGTTAAGTGACCTCGGCCAGCCCAGCCTTTCTGGGCCTCCAGCTGCTGGATGTGCGGAATTGACCTGGATTTATCTATCTTCTTTTGTATTATCATTATGCTATGACATGGTTAGATTGTTTGTTTATTTAACCACAGGGCTGAAATCCCATCTTGGGCCAGTCACCATTTTCCCAGTCTGAGGAGGTAATGTGATATTCCCTGCAGGGTTTCTTTCTGTCTCTTAGCCTCTCCAAAGCAAATGGACTTTTCCATCCCTTTCAACTGTAGCACAAAAAGAGGACTACAGCCATTATAGGCATTTCCTTTATAAGCAGAGGCAAACAATAAATAGCTCTCAGCTTGCTATCCAGGTAAACTCAAGACAAATTTAGAAACATCAAACTTGGACCCATCACTTGACAAAACAGTGAGAATGTTTGTTTTGTTCCTGGATGATTTCATTTCCCCCATCCTTTTTAAAATTCTGTAAGATCTAATCCAAAAAGATAGGTAAGTGTTTGCAAAGGCCAAAGCTCACTAAAGGGCTTAACTCTTTTAATGACCGAGGCCTCTGAATTCCAGCTCAAGCAGATTAGCCAAGTTAAGTCTTTGGCATTAGGGTCTCCTCTAACACCCAGGTGTGCTGAGAAGCGGTCAGCCCTCCTTCTCACAAATCCTCCCTAAACTCCCAATAATAGTAACCTAATCTATGAAGAAGGCAACAAAGGAAGAGATCTAAGTACAGCCTGTGCCGCTGAGCTGTCCTCTAGAAATAGAACGTGATCCACATGGGTAATTTTAAACTCTCTAGTAGCCATATTAAACCAGTAAAAAGAAAGAGATGGCATTAACTTGAATTAATATTTTATTTTACCCCATAATATTATTTCACCACATGATCGGTATAAAAACTTTATTAACAAGATGTTTTACATTATCTTTTTCTTAGCAAATCTTCAAACTCCCATGTGTATTTTATAGCACATCACAGTTCAAACTAGATATATTTCAAGTGTCAGTAGGCCAAATGGGGTTAGTCACCGGGGCCTCAGAGGATCCTATTTGTTTTTGCTGTGCTGGCTGCAGGAGGGGAAATAGAGCAGGTTGGTGTAGCGGAGAGGGGTGGCTCCCAATAACATTTCTTTAAACAAATATGAAGCAGTGTGATCCTACCTAGGAAAACATGTGGGCAAAGTTCTTTCTTTGTTAAAGAGGTGGTGCCGTGAGCTGGAATGGAAAATAGGCTCTGGCATCAAATAGATTTAGGTCAAATAGATTTAGGTTCAAATCTTGCTTGTTTAAGTCACATGACTTTAGGCCAGCTGCACACCTTTCCTCACCTGTAAAATGGCGAAAACTTCTCTTCATCTTACTCTTATGAGAACTAAATGGGGAAACATTCAAAACGTTCAGTGGAGCACTGATCACGGGCTTGTCACTGAGGAAATACAGGCATCCTTTCTGATGTGTGTGTCCCTGCATAGGGCAGGTAACCAGCAAAGGTTTGTTGAGTTCATTATAAAATTGTGGCATAAACAAAAGCAGCAGTTGCAGACCTGACTCTTATTAATAAACGTTCAAGAGCCTTAAACCATATGTGTTGAAATAAATCCAAAGGCTGTAAATTTCTGTGTGTTTTCCTCTAACTTCTCTGACTTTTACACAGGAATTGCTATTTGGAGCAAGTTGCCACATCAATTGTTAACATGGCTCCAAGATTTAGTGAAAACTTTAATTTTTCTGGAACTAAATTTTACTTTAACATTCTTTGAGATGAGTTGTCTTTATTAAAACAGAAGACTGTCATTTTCTTTTCTCTCAGACTTCCATTGTTTGATGAAAATCAACCTTCCTTCATTCTCTGCTTTGGAAAAGTCCCCTCCCTGATAAGGACGAGCCCCAGTGTATATGAAACCAATCAGAACCCTGCAGGGCCTTCCCGGGTACAAATATCCCTCTGTGTCCCCCATTTGTTGTTTGTAGAGAAAAGGCTTTAGTCTCCTAGGCTTTCTTCCAGTTCCAAAGAGCAGATTCAAGCAGTTAATGATTAGAACAATAGAGTCACAGGACTCCTAGTTCCTCCTGGAGGGATATAGATAACAATCTGATGCTTATCTTTGAGCTGTTCTGCAGAAACTAAGACCACCCCCCACCTG
Source organism: Physeter macrocephalus (assembly GCF_002837175.3). Classification (NCBI taxonomy): domain Eukaryota; kingdom Metazoa; phylum Chordata; class Mammalia; order Artiodactyla; family Physeteridae; genus Physeter; species Physeter macrocephalus. The sequence continues at coordinate 123,741,593 of NC_041215.1, read as the reverse complement.
GTGTAGGGTGATGACCATGCACTACCACAAGCATGAAGGCCCCAGACTGGTTGGAAGCATAAGGCTGATTGAGATTCCTGAAACTTTGCCCTATGACCTCACCTCCAGCCAATCAGAGGAAGGTCCATAAACTGATCAGGCATCCTACAACCCTCTCCCCTAATGCTGTCTTTGAAAACCCTTGCCTAAAAGCCAGTAGGGAATGCAAGTCTTTTGAGCATGAGCTGCCCTTGTTTGGCACCCTGTAAATAAACCCTTACTTTGCTGCGAACACCCACTGTCAGAGTTTGGCTTTCTGTACCATGGGCACACGAGCCCTTGCCTGGTAACACAGGGTCCTGTGCATCTTTCTGCCTGCCTTTGCAAGAAGAGTATGGACTGAGAATGGAAAGACGTGAAGAAAAAGATCAAAGACAGAGCTGGCAGTGTCCGTAAATCACCAGATCACTACTTGCAAAATCTATATGACGTTAGACATTTTTTAACTTTCAAAAAGACAAAAAATAACTGACTTAAAAACAGTTTGGGGTTGACAGTGGAGGAGGCCACACAGGAATGGAGGGCAGGGGACATGGGAACTCTCTGTACTTGCTGCTCAATTTTGCTGTGAACCTAAAACTGCTCTCAAAATAGTCTATTTAAAAGGGGAAAAAAAGTTTTGGTTCAGGTAAAGAAGGCAAATTATAAACACAGAATAATACAATGGCCACTGTGTTAGTGTGTGCAATTTAGTTCTTTTTTTCTTTTCTTTTTTCTTTTTTTTTTTTTAGCTGTAATGAGACCTAGTAAGAAAGGGGTTTCCAAGAAATCCAGCTGCTTAAACTAAATGGACATAGAAGCAAAGCTCAAATTAAGAATTGCAATTAGCAAGTCAATAACATTTGGATGTCAGACTTAGAGCAGACAGAACCAAAAACAGGCACAAGTTCTTGTGTGTGTGTGTGTGTGTGTGGGGGGTGTCTTTGTCTATGCAAACCAATCTGCGTATGATTGCCAATGGATTTTAATATTATGTATCTAATAAGACTGAAAAGACACCAGAGTTAAACTTGTACTAGTGTCCTAGTTTAGGTTCCGTCAAAGCAGACCCTGAGACAACTCAGGTCAAGTTTTGGGGGGAGGTGACCTCAGTAAGTGCTAGTGAAGGAGCAGGAAAGTGAGAAGGGGTAGAGACAAAGCCCAATAAATAAATGGTACATAAATGAGCAGTCTTCCCCTCCAGGCATCTGGGGCTCAGTCTCCCTAGGGACCCTCTGAGGAGCCACGTAGATGCTTCTCAGAATGGCCTCCCCGAGAGGGGAAGCTGAGCTCTTTATCCACAGACTCTGTTCCCTCATTGGCAGAGTGCTGCTTGAGGTTATTAAGTTCCTAAGTCTTCCAGGCTTCCTTGATCTACACAAATATAACAGACACCAAAAATCTTTTGAATTAGAAAAAAATTCTGGACAGAAAAGCAGACGGTGCCTGCTCCTTTTTTTATTTTAATTTTTTATTTTTATTGAGGTAACACTGATTTATAACGTTATATAAGTTTCACGTGTACAACTAATTCAGAAAGATATGTGCACCCCTATGTTCATCACAGCGTGACTTACAATTGCCAAGATATGAAAACAACCTAACTGCCCACAAACAGAGGAATAGATAAAGAAGATGTAGTGTGTATGCACAATGGAATATCACTCAGCCATAAAAAATGTTCCCACTCCTTGAGCTGGGAACTCCGAGAGGGGGGCAGAGGAGACTGGAAGGGGACGGGCTGGGAGGGAGAAGAAAGTTGGTCTCTAGCAGCTCTGTTTAGAAAAAAACTTATCAATAGATGCATTTTGTTAACTCATAGTGTTGTCCTTTTCTTCCTTCTTTTTTTTTTTTTTTTTTTTTTTTTTTTTTTTGCTGTACGCGGGCCTCTCACTATTGTGGCCTCTCCCGTTGCGGAGCACAGGCTCCGGACGCGCAGGCCCAGCGGCCATGGCTCATGCGCCCAGCCGCT
>NC_041215.1:123731560-123739564 GCF_002837175.3 Physeter macrocephalus | reverse complement strand
ACAGGCTCCGGACGCACAGGCTCAGCGGCCATGGCTCACGGGCCCAGCCGCTCCGCGGCACGTGGGATCTTCCCGGACCGGGGCACGAACCCACATCCCCTGCATCGGCAGGTGGACTCTCAACCACTGTGCCACCAGGGAAGCCCTTCTTCCTTTTTTGAAGTTAAAAAAAAAAACTGCTTAAGCTTTGTCAGTCCCTCACACTTCCCCTGGAAGGGAGCCTGTGCATCCAAACTGGCTCACCACCACCTGGTGGCAGCTCCTGGGATTGCAGGCAAAGAGCTTTGGTCAATGACATCCTGGGTATAATCAATTTCAATCTGATTTATTTCCTTGGAGAAAAAGGCCACTGAAATGTAAAATGAAAATAAAGATGTTACCGGATGATACTCTGTGTAGTTCCGGGGATTCTTCTATCCTTTTAATAGCCTCGGTTTTCTAATATGTACAGTGATACCACACGGAAAGGTAAAAGAATTGAATAATTGCCACATATTTAAAAAAAAAAAAATCACATATCAATGAAGATTAATTTTGATGGCACTGAAGTGATACTGCTGAAGTGAAATGAAATATTTCATGAATTCAGAGCAAATGCCACAGCAGCACATATGATATTAACCAGTGAGAATATTGAAAAAGATTTTTCCTTTATTATGGGATTTCTTGAAGCTTTTATATTATGGATGTTACTGGGAATTTCCACAAAGAGGTTTTAGTTTGCAGCTTTCCAACAATGAACAGTGGCATCAGTCTACAACTCCTTAAACCAGTGTTTTTTATATCACTATTTGGAAATACCTGCCCTACAGAATGCCCAAAATACATTTGAAGCAAATACTTTCTTTGCTTTATATAAAGATAAAAAAGATTTAAAGTTTAAAATATGCATTCAATCTTATTTCTGCTTTTATTTTTAAGAAAGTAATAATTTTTAAAGTAAATAAAGAACACATTTACTCAAATTTTACCATTGCTCTACCTGTTTTATTTTTCATTCTTAATGATTTTTAGAAAGCATACAAATAAGAAAAATAGACTGAAACTAATAAACTAGTAGTTGATAAACCGTTTTGATACAGCTTCTTCACTCAAGTTTAATAAGCACTTTTTATCTCACCAAATCTTAGTATCTAATTATTTCTACATAATCTAAGCACCTCATTTTGGATTTGAAAAGAGAAGGATAATTGAAGTTCTATTTCTTAAAAACAGTGGAATATAGACTTAGCCATGGCCTCCCTTCTTTAATATCAGAGACTTTGGGGGGAAAGATTTGGGACATGGGATAGTTGGTGACATGATTGCATCCCCACTTACATATGTGAAAAGAGACATAAATGAATTTGTCCTTCTCACCTTCATGCATCGATTTTTTAAATTAGCAAAACAAGTGTTTTTAAACTATAAATAAATTAGACCTCTGAACTTCACACTTAAAAATAGTCAAAATGGAAATTTTTGTTATGTATATTTTACCACAATAAAAAGTTTAAAGGAGGGTGATAATAAGGACAGAAATTTTTAAACATTTAATAAGTCACTACAAGCTATAAGCTATCCAAATGTATCAAATTCCCTTTACTATTGTAATACTAACATCTTAAAGGGGTTCCCTTTTCCCTCTTTCCTCAGAGAAGTATGTTCTAATAATTTCTTAGGCCAAATCAGGACTGTCAAATTACTAGATTCCTGGTAGACAAGTACTTTGTAAACATGCTGACTAATTAGTATTTCAGTCTATCTATCTATCATGCCTTGAGTGTTCACTTTTAAAATGCCAAGAGTTTCTTAATCATTCTGTCAATTACGGATCAACGGGAATGAAGCTTGGTTTGATGTCTGTGTCTAAAAGCAGGTCCACTGATAGAGCAATAACTTATTTTAATGTCCAAAACCCATGGCCATGAGTTTGACTAATTTATCACATTGGCTGGAGAAAATGAAAGTCCTGTTTCAGGAAATATCTAGCCTGGCCTAATTTCCCTGTGGAGCTGGGCGCTGGGAGAATCTGCTTGGTACAATGCGCTAGTGTTGCGCTAGGGAAATTCAAGGGCCCAGTGATGATTACCTAGAGGTACAGAAAGAGAACTCAAGGAGCCCAATTCAAATACACTGAATGGCCTACATCTAACATCACTAAGATATCCTTAATGATCCAGAAAGAAAGTACCGGAGTTGAAGATCAAACTAAACCCTGGAGACCTTTTGTTTCAGTCATTCAGGTAGCTACTTAACTGTCTGAATAATAGTTATTATTATTAACCATTGTTTAAAAAAAAAAAAAAAGGGAAACTTTCCACCAATCCTCAGCATACACATTCAGAATTTTTTTTTTACGCTTTTTTTTTTTTTTTTTTTTTTTTTTTTTTTTTTTGGTACGCGGGCCTCCCTCTGCTGCGGCCTCTCCCGTTGCGGAGCACAGGCTCCGGACGCGCAGGCTCAGCGGCCATGGCCCACGGGCCCAGCCGCTCCGCGGCACGTGGGATCCTCCCGGACCGGGGCGCGAACCCGCTTCCCCTGCATCGGCAGGCGGACGCGCAACCACTGCGCCACCAGGGAAGCCCCCACATTCAGATTTGCATGGTCCTAAGCTAACTGGAGCTTAAACAGCCCCTTGTGGTTTCCCTCTGAGCCCTGGTCCTGCTTTTGAGCAATGACCAATTGCAAAGAGGAGTTTGCCGTCCACCTCAGGAGCCATCAGACTTTTACTCCGTATGTGTTTGAGGTACTTTCTTTTCGACACATATCTCCCCCTTTCCATTTCTATTCAGAAAGGCCTACTGATTTTGCATTTCAGTGATGCAGCTCTTCTTGTCAAGCAAACCAATAAATTCAACTTTGTTTCAGACTGCTGTATGGCCATCTTTGTTTCTTTCTTTCTACACCATAAAATATTAGGATACCTAATAGGAAATCAAAGCCCAATTGTTGTAAACATTTTAGGGGCACTTATGCCAGGGACTGAGACTCCATATACCTTCAGGGGCCAGGTCAGTAATACAGACAAGAGAAGGGGCTGGGGCAATACCAAGAGGATGAAAACTGGTAAGAATGTAGCTCTTCTAAAGCAGAAACTGAGTCTCAGCTCCAGGAATTGTGGATTCCTGGCAACGTGACAATGCTAGTTTACTGTGGAACCATCTTCTAATTCTTTTAGAAAAGTTATAAATTTATATTTTAATGTGAACATTCAAATGTTTAAGAGTTAAATAAAACATAGCCACAGGCCAAGTAAGGACTGTGGACTGCCAGTCTGTGACTTCAGGATTAGAATATTTTAGACATTGTGTTGAGCAGTGGTGCTAATGAGAGAGCCTGCAGTCTAGAAAGGAAACAGATATGTGGGTGTTGAGGTATTAGGTAAAATGCTATAATCAAAAGGTTCAAGGTTGACAAGGGGCACAGAGAAACTAGGAATCCTCCTAAGATCTAACTCGGTCTTATAGTGCCTTTGCAATATGTATCAGACTGTTTATTAGGAATTTGAATGTGTGCAGGCCATGTCTCAGGTCTACAATGTTAGTACAGGAATCCAGGGTCCCAGTAAAGTAAGCCTGTTTCCTATCATGAGAACATTCATCTTAGTAGCTGGCTGTTGACCTACCTCCTCCCTCCTCACCGAGCCCAAGAAAGTAGTCTTGACTAAAGATACACACAGCGTTTCTCTACCAGTGGTGATTTTGCTACCCAGCGAACGTTTGGCAATGTCTGGAGACATTTTTGGTTGCCAAGACTGGTGGAAGGGGGAAGATGCTACCGGCATCTAGTGGTTAGTGGCCAGGGATGCGGTGAACCATCCTCCGATGCACAGGACAGCCCCATCAACAAAGAATTCTCTGGCCTAAAATGTCAAAAGTGCTGAGGGTGAGAAACCTTGGCCTCGAGTTTATAATCATACATCCTGCAGCAAATATTCGATATTTCATTTCTATCTGCTTTGATATACTGTGAATGAAAATATGTTATCTGCCATATCAGTAAACAAAGGATATTGCAGCTATCAAGACACCAGCTACTGCAGCTGCCACCAATGGTGAACCATGAGGGGATTCAGGATGGAGAAAAGCAGGATACTGACCCTAGATAGTCAAGGTGCATATCAAAAGAATGATTTCAATGAGCCCAGACTCTTGCATTTTCCCATAGAAAAACACTAAAATCATTAACGTGAGATATCTGTTTTTCTTTAATTAACAGTAATTTTTTGATGTTCCCACCTCCAGGTTTTTTTTTTAGCAAAAACTCCTCTATATCCTGGTTCCTCCCTTTACATCTTCAAAGCAGTCCCTCGGAGCCATCAGAGAGGCTGCCTCCCGGGCTCAAGTCCTCAGCAAGTCCGCCAAATAAAACATAATTCTCAACTTTTAGGTTGTGGTTTTTCTGTTTGTTTGTTTTTTTCAGTCAACAATACTATGGCTGAGAATATTTTTTCTCTCTCTCCTTCCTCCAACATTGCCCAGCCTAGCTGGGTCTTCTCTCTCTATTATGCAGAGAAATTCTGCTTGCCTCTTGTTTCTACTCCCAAACTGGCACATATAAAACCAATTCATAGCTCAGCTAAACAAATAGCCTCTTGTTAACAGGATTCAGGCTCCACAAAAGGCCGTTTACTATTATTATTGTGATTTCTACTTAATCATATCCTTGGGATCCCACCTTCCTAACCCAGGTTGCTTATCAAAATATTTCTTTCCGATCAATAAAGTGCTTTCCCAAGAGGAATCTGATGAATGAAGTTTTCTTTACATTTTTACTCGTTGTTTCAGCTGATTGTTGTGAACTTTGAAGTGATATTTAACACAAAATCTAGCTCATTCTTGCGGACCTTTGTCATAAATTGTATGAAATTCTGATTGTATTAAGGTGTAGGGATTTTTAATACATAAAATATATTGTAAGAATTGAAACAACTCATGCGACTACACATCAGATTAAAGCTAACAAGCGTGCTGTTTTTTCCTGTGTCCCAAAACAATGCAGAGTGTTGTGAAGCTGGCCTAGTTTTTCTCACTGCTCTTTGTCAATTTTTGACTAAATAGAGGTTGTGTTAAAGGAGATGCGGGGAGAAAAGAGAAACCGTATGTGTAAGTGTGCTGGTTTGAGGAAAGGAGGTGAGACGAGTTACCTCCATGGCTCACAAGACTGAGAACATCAGGAAAACTCCTCCTGAACATACAGTTTATGTAACATGAAAACAAAATATTCACAAGTTAGAATTCAGGCAAAGAGTCCAGAAATTGACTTGATCTAGATTCAGAGAACTGGCCTGAGGGGCTACAATTCCCATCGGACTGCTCATTCCAGCTCTGTCATTGTTGGTTCTAACATCTCTCCTTTTCCTGCTGTCGCTCCCATTCAATGACTATGTGATATTAAAGTAAAGGTAAGGTTCTTCCTTCCTCACCTATGAGAACAGAAACCAGCATAATTTCTTGTGCCTGTGTTCAACAGTGCTGAAAGGGGGCATATTGTCCTTACATTAAACAAGAAGCAAAAGCGTCATATCTGCTTGCTCCAGGAAATACATACTTGCTCCTGGAAGAGAAGACTATGAGCCAACCGAAAGAGCTTACTTATCAAGACTAACATCTTGCTCATCAAGATTGGCTTCAGGACCCTTGCTCCACTGTGCCCACTAATGCAAAGCTATTGTGTTGTAACCCCTGCCCAGTGCCAACCAGTATCTCAGCTTCCAAGACCTGCCTTAATGTCACACAACCAGGCCTAAAACCCTATAAGCATCCTCCCCTGACTTCCCCCTTCTGAGACACTAATACAACCTTTAAAGACACGGTCTTCCTTCCTGTAACAGGTGTAGTAAACTCAGCTTCGCTTGGCCAACAGGTTTTCTGGTGGTTTGAAGAGCCAACAGTTGACAGGTACTTCTTAAGAAAAATGGGGATGAACAATGAAATAAATGAGTCTCTCCTAAAATGGAAATAAGTAGTTGTTTAAAGTCTAGAGGTGGGAATGTAAAATGCAGCCACTATGGAAAACCATTCATGGTTCCTTAGAAAGGAATTCTAAACTTAGAATTACCGTATGATCCAGCAATTCCACTCCTACATATAGAACTAAAGGAATTGAAAGGGACTCACGTTTTAGAACACCTATGTTCATAGCAGCATTAGTCACAATAGCCAAAAGGTGGAAGCAACCCAAGTGTCCATTGATGGAGGAATGGATAAACAAAATGTGCTATGTACACATTTATGAATAGAAGGATCCAGAGTAGAGAGTTAATACTTACTTTACTGTGTGATTGGTTGCTCCCAGAGAAAGCCCTTTTACGAGTGTGGTCTCAGTTGTTACAGAGGTCTGGGAATTAGAACTTATTGTAATAGGGAAGAACAAATTACTTAACCTTTGTATTTTATTGTTTTTGCGGCAAGTTAATCACTAAAGGGATGTTGCCTATAGCTTATATGATACCTAATGGCCCATCTCTGGGAACCCTGCCTCCTATGTAATGAGCATTAACCTAAAATATCTTTGTTTAGGTCACAGGAAACATCCTGACCAGGCCCACCTGTGAATGACTGCAGGAAGGAAGAAATTAACACATCCCCTCTGGAGGCTGACGGGAACCAGGAGATGTTTGACTTTACTCCCTCCCCTTTTAGTATAAAAAAAGCCTGAATTCTAACTTGGGGAAGATGATTCTTTGGGACACTAGTCCACCATCTTCTCCATCTGCTGGGTTTCTGAATAAAGTCACTATTCCTTGCCCCAACACCTTGTCTCTCAATTTATTGGCCTGTTGTGTGGTGACCAGTACGAGCTTGGACTCTGTAACATTATTATCTTCATTTTGCAGCTAGAGAAGGAGAAGCTTGGAGGGGTTCCCTTTATGTGCTTCGTGGGTGAGCAACGAAGATACCAAGTCCATGCACTTTCTGCCACGTCCCCTGGTGTATGTCTAAGAGCAGGAGAGAAAAAAAGTCTGAGGATGAGGAAAAAGCCAAGGAAGCACCATGCTTGGTTGGAAGCCAGCAGAGTGCCACCAACCAGTGCTTTCAAAGTCTAAATGGCAAAGGAATCCTGACTTTCTCCTGTATTGTAATTCTTGGCCCCTCCAAGTACTCTGCCATCAGCTCAGCTTCCCTATGAGGAAGCTAATACACAAATCTCGAGTTAATCCCTTAGCTTCTCTGAGCCCCAAGATTTCCATCCATGCAAAAGGTAGGCATTCCTTAATGATCTACTGTTCATGGATGCTACAAGGATTAAAAAGAACATCAGTGATCCCTGGAGGAAAGATCTGCAAGTGTTGTCACAATTTGACAGAGAAATCTTGGGCTGGGTCGCTATGAATTAAACACACTAAGCAAACCAATGTGGAAAGAGGGTGCTAAACTGGAATCCACAACTGTTCTCATGTTCACAGCTTTGTTTCACATTTCTTTAGCATGTGCAACCTTGGCATGTGCTATTATAACCTCCTAGCTTCTGAGCCCAAAAAGATGGTAAAGGCAGAAAAACCTCAGCCAAAAAAGGAAATAGACTTTCCCCTAAAGTGTCTGTTCCTTGATGATCTGAGCTATTTTTTTCCCATGCCAGCTTGCACAGCGACTCGTGTTGCAAATGCAGCTGCAAATTCCATGCTGTCTGGTTATTTTAAATTCAGCCAATAGCAAACTCATCTCCCAAGTGCTTTATTGCTGGCAGTTGGAGGAGAAATTGCAACAGCTAGTTTATCCAACGGGCCCACTTTGAGAGGCGGCCTTCCAGGATTAAAGGAAGCGATGTGACGAGAATGAGGAGGAACTGTTATCCCAAAAAATAAATAAAGGAAATGATTCCAGTCACTTCTGCATTGCAGTGGGGGAGAGTTGTGTGAAAAGATGCGGGTTGTGTTTTCCACTAGAGAATCTATCATTTGTGCCTTACTGACTGAGGAAAGAAATACTTTCCTGGGCATGGTCTGGAAGACTATTACATTAAGAAATGAATAGGGGCTTCCCTGGTGGCGCAGTGGTTGAGAGTCCGCCTGCCGATGCA
>NC_041215.1:123667262-123731319 GCF_002837175.3 Physeter macrocephalus | reverse complement strand
AAGGAGAGGCCCGCCAACCGCAAAAAAAAAAAAAAAAAAAAAAAAAAAAAAAAAAAAAAAAAAGAAATGAATAAAAATGAAAACATGCCATATAACAAAGTAACAGATAATCCTGGAAATAAACCATTTATGAGGCTTTAGAACTTAGCAAAATGGGAGCTGGGAAACATATCTGGGGAATAAAGTATCAGTAACAAAATAATTTTTAAAAAGAGAGGGGGGGTACTTTGACACCTGGAGGAGCCATAGTAGTAAAGGAAAGGCCCAGTGTCTATATTTTGAGGGCCTGGACAGTAGAGATGCGATGCCTGCCCCTCTTACACAAATTCTTTTTGTGTAAGAAGACGTTCCTTACGCTAAGTAATAGGTGGTTAGGGTGTTATTTCTACTTTCAGCAAATTCATAGGGAAAAGTCAATTGAGGTGATCAGAAAGTGATAGAAATGTCGGATAGATGCTAAATCTGGGAGTAAATATCACAGTCTTTCTTAGAACAGTCCTTGAAGAAGTGCTCCAGCAAAATGAAGGAATAAACAGAGAAAGCATAGAATCCAAAAAATAGTGGGTCCAACTAAGAAAAGTGGTGAAAGGTGGCTTTAGGAGGAGAGCTGTGCCGCTGGCTGATTAGTCCTGATGGAAACAGAGGATGGAAGGGAGGAGACGCTTCAGGGGAAAAGGGGAGGGACATCCCCAACAGAATATCTCATTGACGAAAAAGCATGGGGAAAAACTGTGATTGTGATTCAGGCAAACAGTGCAGGAATAGAAGAAAGAAAGAATAAAATAGAGACCGTTAGAAACTCCAGGAAAGATGAAAAGGTGGATGAAAGGAAAGGCAATCAGAGCAATCAGCTGATTCTGCAGTGTACAATTTTTACATAGACGTCACCATTTGAAACATACTGACTGATTTTCAACTTTTAGAAACAACCCATAGACAATATATGGAGAACTAAGTTATGGTTACAGAAGAAAATATAAATGGTATTGACCTTGGCAGTGTAAAAGGAAAACGACAGAAGATGGAAGGAGAGAGGACAACTAAAGGAAAGGTTAGGGGTGTTAATATCTTCTTTTGATAATTAGGGGATCACAAGATCTGGCTGTAGTCCAGAAGAAATAATGGTGCTTAAATATTTTTCAAACCATAAGTGTAACTTGTTGAGACCATAGTGATATCATTTTCTATGTTGAGAGAATGAAGGAATGGAGAATAAAAGGACCAGAGCCCAACAAATAGTGATTAAAACTGAGTCAAAACAGCAGAATCCTATTATTTAGCAGTTTTAGACGTTATCTACCAGAAGAAATGACTAAGAGAGGAAAAAGTGAATGCCTCTGGGAAGAAGGCTAAGAAGGTGCAGGGGACAGATCAAAAGGCTATTATTTTTCACCATAAATATTTCACTTCTACTAGATTTGAAAAATAAAACTGTATGTTTAGATGACTTAGATTTAAAAATCATATTTTAAAAATCTGTCATATGAATGAGGCCAAAAAGAATGCTTCCTTATTGTCACATCCCTTGTTTGTGTAAAATTCACTTCAAAATATAATAAAGCTTTTTATGAGTATGCTACCAGTTGTGTAAAAGTTGGAGTGTGTGTGTGTGTGTGTGTGTGTTGTGATGGTTAATTTTGTGTGTAAACGTGACTGGTATATATAGATATAGATAGATATAGATACACCAGTATATCTATATATACTTATACGTGCATAAAATATCTCTGAAAAAGCAAAAAACATTGCTTGCGAGGAGAGGAACTGGATGGATTTGTAGCTGAAAGTGGAGATAAAGTTCTCACTCCATATACTTTAATATTTAAAAATTTTAAATGTTAGAAATACACCACCTGCACATGATATAAAATAAAATAAATATGTAAATTCAATAAGATTTGCTATGTTTGGTTTTTAGCTAATATTTTTAATTAGGATCCTGTAAAGAATGTATTGCTAAAACATACATTTCTGGAAATTAAAAAAAAACTGAAAAATGGAGCCAAAGTTTTTTTCTTTTTTAACATTTTATTTTGAGATAATTTTAGACTTACAGAAAAGTTACCAAAAAAATGACAGAATTCCCATATATCATTCACCCAGCTTCCCCTTACATTAACATTGTACATAAATATAGTATAATTACCAACAGCAGGAAATCAATATTGGTACAGTATCACTAACTAAACTAAACAGAACTTGTAGCCAAAGTATTAACCTTGATGCCCATACAAGCATTTAGAAATTTCTTGCTGACTGCAAGAAAAGTCTAGAAGTAAATAATCAGCCAGTAAGTTTCTAAAATGCTCTTTTTTTTTTCACTGTAGCACGCATAGCAATTTCTTCCAATGTCTAGATGGAAGAAAGGATTATCAAAGTTGTTGATTGTACCATTTTTCTTGTCCCTAAACGAGTGCCAGTTTCTGATTCTTTGTCCACTGCTCAGCAAAGCACTTCCATGATTTAAACTGCAGTCCATTTCCAGCTGACCCCAGGCACAGAGGTGATGTGTGCTTACATCTTACCTTCACCATCTCTTCCCCACCTTTCATTGTCACTTTCTGATTTGCCCTCCATCCAGGCAAACGACTTCTTCAGGGGAGCCTCAGGACTGATACTTCTGTACCCCACCAAGACCCACCCTGTTCCCCAGCTCCCACACACCTTTTCATGTCAGTCTTGCCTGGCTTCAGTCTCGAAATGTTGGTACTGGATTGATATGCTGCTCCAAGAGGAATGCACCTACAATATGGGAGTCCTATAGGCAGCATGATACACTGGGACAGTGCTGATGGGGGAGGGGCAGGGAGCTAAGGAAACCTGAGTGTCTCTAGAACTGTCACTAACAAGTCTGGTGACCTTGGTCAAGTCACTCAACTGCTCTAGATTTTCATTTTCCGGTAAAATTAAGAGGATGAGGCTAGATGAACATTTATTAATATTTCTGGCATTAAAGATATCTTTGAAAATCTGACGAAATAAATCTAGAGAGCCATACTTTCAGAAAAATGCACATTGTGCCTAAATATTTTTGTATAGCTGAAAGGGACAAAAATATGAAATTATAGGAGATCACAGGCTTTCCTCTTCATTTCACATCCTAAAGAAGACACTGTATCAGTTCTACTTTCCTCAGGGCCTTTGTTATACAGTTCAGGGTGATGAGTAGAAAGGAGAATCAGAGGTAATAAGAGAAGCTAGATTGATTTACCTAAGGGTCAGGGCACTAATGTAGAAGGTGAGTAAGAATAGATCTAGGGTAGATAAAGTGTACTTAATCACAATTAAAAACCTTCGTGCTTCCAATGGCATCAACAAGAAAGTGAAAAACAACACACAGAATGGGAGAAAATATTTGCAAATCATATATCCAGTAAGGGACTTATATCCAAAATGTATGAAGAACTCTTACAATTCAACAATAAAATGATAATCCAATCTTTTTTTTTTAAATTTATGGCTGCGTTGGGTCTTTGTTGCTGCGCGCGGGCCTTTCTCTAGTTGCGTCGAGCGGGGTCTACCCCTCGCTGCGGTGCGCAGGCCTCTCATAGCGGTGGCCTCTCCCGCTGCGGAGCACGGGCTCTAGGCGCCGGGCCTCAGCAGTTGTGGCGCACAGGCTTAGTTGCTCCATGGCACGTGGGATCTTGCTGGATCAGGTCTCAAACACGTGTCCCCCGCATTGGCAGGCGGACTCTCCACCACTGGGCCACCAGGGGACCCCTGATAATCCAATTTTTAAATGGGCAAAAGACTTGAATAGACATATCCCCAGTGAAGGTATACAAATTGCCAATAATATCATGAAAAGATGTTCAATATCATTAGTCTCTTTAGTCATTAAGGAAATGCAAGTCAAAACCACAATGAGATGCTACTTCACACCCACTAGGATGGCTATAGTAAAAAAAAAAAAAGATGGACAATGCCAACTGTTGGTGAGGTTGTGGAAAACTTGGAAGCCCCGTACTTTTCTGGTAAAAGTGTGTAAAATAATTTGGAAATTCCTCAAGAAGTTAAATGTAGGGACTTCCCTGGTGGCGCAGTGCTTAAGAATCCACCTGCCAATACAGGGGACACAGGTTCGAGCCCTGGTCCAGGAAGATCCCACGTGCTGCAAAGCAGCTAAGCCCGTGTGCCACAATTACTGAGCCTGCGCTCTAGAGCCTGCGAGCCACAACTATTGAGCCCATGTGCCACAACTACTGAAGCCCATGTGCCTAGAGCCCATGCTCTGCAACAAGAGAAGCCACAGCCATGAGAAGCCTGCAACGAAGAGTAGCCCCCGCTCACTGCAACTAGAGAAAGCCCACGTGCAGCAAGGAAGACCCAACGCAACCAAAAATAAATTAATTAATTAAAAAAAAAAGTTAAACATAAAGTTATAATATGACCAGCAACTCTACTCTTAGGTTTATATCCAAGAGAACTGAAAACTCATGTTCACAGAAAAACTTGTGCATGAATAATCATAGCAACATTATTCATAATAGCTAAAAAGTAGAAAAAACCCAAATGTCCATTAATAAATAAACAAAAAGTGGTATATCCACACAGTCAGATATATTCAGCCATAAAAAGGAATGAGGTATTGATGCGTACAACATGGATGAATCTTGAAAACATTATGCTAAATGAAAGAAGCCAGACCAAAAAAAGGCCACATATTATATCATTCCATTTGTGTAAAACGTCCAGGATAGGCAAATCCACAGGCAGTAGATTAGTGGTTGCCAGGGGATGGGGGAAGGAATAACGGTAAGTGACTGCTAGTGGGTACCAGTTTATTTACGGGGTGATGAAAATTAGTGGTAATGGTTTCACAACCTTGTGAAGACACTAAAGCTCACTGATTTGTAAAATAAAAGATCTGGGGGCAGAGGGGGAGAGAACAGTGAGAAAGGGAGCCAGCATGGGTGGGAATTCGGGGAAGAAAAAGAGAAGAAAGTTTAAAGCACCTGCCTTATATGAGATATGGGAGAGATGGATGGGTAAAGAGGACTTTTAGGGAGTTTGATATGTATTGGGGATATATCTCCACCTCCCAGAAACTTTACAAATTACGTATTTTAAAAATAATTTTGGAATTGGATTTGTGGGTTAGGGGGATGGGATATTGAATTTAGACTGGTTCCAAAGAATCCATTTATTGGGGGTTTACACATTCATTCAGTCAACAAATGTTTCTTGAGCAACTACTGAGTGCCAGGCCCTGTTCTGTGGACACTAGGGTGCAGTGGTGAATAAGACAGGAGGAGGTACTGCCCTCCTGGAGCTTACAGTCTAGTGATGTGTGTGTGTGTGTGTGTGTGTGTGTGTGTGTGTGTAGCAGAATGGGAGGCTCAGGCACAGACAATGAGAAAAAGTAAAAACATGATCAATTTCAAGCAGTGATAAGTGTTTTTACTAAAAAGGTAAAGAAAAGGAATAAAGAGTGGCAGGATTCTGAGGGTTACATTTTAGGGGTTCATGGAGTCCTTAAGCCCATGGGTTTAGAGCCTCCAGATTCAGAATCCCTGGACAAGTTAATTTCTATATATCCCTTTTATCTAAAAAAAAATCTGTAATATATGGAAGAGGTATGAGAGTAAACGTGACAAGAACTCAAATTAAATACAACGTTAGTAATTTGGAACCTGCCAATTTGGAATTTGTGCTAATGTAAAGAAGAGCTTGGCTGAGATTTAGTTTATATTATCAATAAAGAGTTTGTAGAGACTTCCCTGGTGGCACAGTGGTTAAGAATCCGCCTGCCAATGCAGAGGACATGGGTTTGATCCCTGGTCCGGGAAGATCCCACATGCCATGCCGCAGAGCAACTAAGCCCATGCGCCACAACTACTGAAGCCTGTGCGCTCTAGAGCCCGTGAGCCACAACTACTGAGCCTGCGTGCCACAACTACTGAAACCCATGTGTCTAGAGCCTGTGTTCCTCAACAAGAGAAGCCACCTCAATGAGAAGCCTGCACACCACAACGAAGAGTAGCCCCTGCTCACTCGCCACAACTAGAGAAAACCCATGCACAGCAAGGAAGACCCAACAGCAGCCAAAAATAAACAAATAGTTTGTAAAATAACGAGATTAAAGGGAAACCACTTAACTAACTCCCTCAATTAACTGCAGCATTTCCTCAGGGTCCACTGTGCCGGAGGCATTGAGATAGACAGGGAGGCCCACACTTGGTGGATGCTAAAACTGGAAGGAACTTTGGAGATGATCTAAGAATGACTTCAATCCCTTCATTGTACAGAGGAGGAAACTGATATTCAGAGGCTCAAGTGATTAGCCAAATTTCCACGGTTTACTAGTCACAGAGCTGGGATCACAGTTCAGGTGCCCTAATTCCAGGGCCAGTCAGAACATTCATTTAAAAATAATTGATATGTTAATGCAAGATTGTCTATTTACTAAATCAAGGACTTAAAGTTCCCTCTGAAACAATACATTGCTTCTTTGTTCTGCTTCTACCCGTTAACAATAATGAAACAGCATTTTGTTGGGTGATTTTTTTCATTTATTCAGGTTCTCTATGAAACAAAACATTGCTTCTTAATTGTGTTCTTAGTTAAAAATAATGACTGATTTTTTCATTCATTCAGCACAATGCTAGGCACCACTAAGAACAGAAACATCGTTCAGATGTAGCCCCTGACCTCAAAAAGCTAAACATCCAGGGGAGAAAATAAGACATGTTCACAAATAATTAGGATGTTGGATAGATCTTGATAAGTCCATCAGATGCTACCATGTGTCAGGAGGTTCCAGAGGAGCAAAGTCATGTCTGCTTGGGAGAAAGGAAATCAGGAAAATACATTCTGACTTTACAAAGCTTCAGAGAAATAACTTCTGGAGTTCATGGAAATTGTTGAAGTCTTTGGGCAACAAAAAACACAGAAACTACAAGGGGAAATCAGTAATTTCCTTAAAAGTACCCAAACAATCCTGTCTTTATTTAACCACAGGACACATTTTCTTAATTGACTGCTGAAACTTTTAGAATATTTAACCAATACTCTGGGAAAATATCTATAATGGCGCCCAAGCTGACCTCAATTGTGACTACACTTAGAATAAGATAAATGTACTTTAAAAATTCAGTTCTTTCTAAACTTTAGCCTTCATATTTTAAGTTGGCCACCATAACTGTGTAAGAGCCTTTTCAAATGACAGCATTACGTGTGATTAATGAGACTTGATAGTTGAAGTGGAATAAATGTCTTTTTAAAAACCCTCAGGTTTGTTCATGTATAATTTAGATACAGTAAAATTCGCACTTTTTAGGTGTATAGCTCCATGAGTTTCTACAAATGGGATGCTTTTACTGTGATTTCTACAGTTAGCTATTAGCACAGTGAAGACCTACAGAACTGAATGGAGAGAAACAGCCTAGGAATCAAGGATAATATAAAGCAAACATCTCCACATGTACTGTGTGCTCAGACAGGGGGGTATGCCCTTTATATGAACAATCTCAGCTCCTTCTCCCAGCGCTATAGAAAATGTTCTTTTACAGTCTCTACAGATGAGAAAAATGAAGCTCAGAGAAGTTGCGTTTTTTGACCAAGGTCACACACCCAGGAGGTGGCAGGCTCCCAAGCAGGGAGAATTTCCTGCCTCTGTCACTGAGTAGTTTTGAGATTTGGGGAAATTCATTTGGCCTGTTGGGGCTTTGTTTTCCTCATTCTTATAAAGAGAAGGTCCTACTAGCTTTCTGGTCCCCCAGACCTCTTTGATTCCTCATCAGAGCCCCACCATCTTGGTTCACAAGTGGAAATAAAACATCTGACCAGCAGTAGCCTCGGGGCTGAGAGTCTCAGACAAACAGCCCCAGAAGTTAGAGAAACAAGAAACGCCACGCACACTTAGGCGGAGCCCAGCCTGCACCCACGCAAACTCTTCCCCGTTTTCTCACCACCGGCAGCTGGCACGGGGCGAGGACAATGCCATCTAGTGGAGTTCAGGAGGCCAGAGAAACAAATGGTGAGGAAGTACGTTCGGCCTCAGTCCCGCAGAACAATGCGGCCACTGTCATGTCCCAGCCTCTCTGGTCGCATCACATCCTCACCGACCACGATTACAGGGGTTGGAGCTGGCCGAGCCACCCTCATTCTCTCAGCTTTCAGTTCTGCGGTTGGCAAACCATCCTCCAGTACATCGCCCCACTAGCTGCCTCCTGCCACGTTCCTTTCTCGCTGTGAACGTTCCTTATTGTCCGGTCGCCTCCGAGGGAAGCGGTAACATGAGGGTGGAGAGCTGGGAATAATAAGTGTGCCTCTTCTCTCCGCAGCTGTAGAGGGAGTCTGGAGACCTACTTCTGAATTCTGACTCTGCCACCCAAATGGCTGTGGATGGGGGCACTCCATTATCTTTTTTGTTTTTTTTTAAATAAATTTATTTAATTTATTTATTTTTGGCTGCGTTGGGTCTTCGTTGCTGTGCGTGGCCTTTCTCTACTTGCGGCGGGGAGCAGGGGCTACTCTTCACTGCGGTGCACGGACTTCTCATTGCAGTGGCTTCCCTTGCTGTGGAGCACAGGCTCTAGGTGCACGGGCTTCAGTAGTTGTGGCTCGCAGGCTCAGTATTTGTGGCTCGCGGACTCTAGAGCGCGGGCTCAGCAGTTGTGGCGCACGGGCTTAGCTGTTTTGCGGCATGTGGGATCTTCCCGGACCAGGGCTTGAACCCGTGTCCCTTACATTGGCAGGCGGATTCTTAACCACTGCGCCACCAGGGAAGCCCTCCATTATCTATTACTTATTTTTAGTTTATTTTTTTAAAACGGGACTGAAGGCAGGAAGTAAACTGTATTTCCTGTATAACAGTTTGTTTCTCTTTGGGGTGCCGATGTTGAAGGACCTGGGGAGGAGTACTGCTTCCTCCTGATCATTCAACACCCTGTACTTGATTGTCCTTCAGACTTTAGAGCAGACTTTTTTGTTTGTTTGTTTGTTTTTTTGGCCATGCCTTGTGGCTGGAAGGACCTTAGCTCTCCGACCAGGGATCAAATCTGGGCCTCCTGCAATGCAAGCACTGAGTCCTAACCACTGGACTGCCAGGTAGTGCCCAAAAGCAGCCTTTATCCATGTAAAACAAAACAGTATCACACCATGCACCGACCTAATAGGCTGAACCCTTTTCTCATTTTTGCCTGTTTCTGGCTTGTTTTTCACGGAACTTCAGGTCACTGAGTCTTCTTTGGGGCCTTTAAGGACATAGCAGGTGCTCAGCAAATGCTTGCTGATTGTCTGTCATGGGAATCAACAGATAAAGATGAAAATGACCCAACCCTAGAGTGGGGATTTTTAAAACCTTGTTTTATAGGATAAAATTCTTTTCTTAGGGGTAGAATGTCTGATTATTTTTTAATCCTCAAATATCTAACTTATCCAGGGACTCAGTCTCTACACTTGGAAGAGATTAATAATAACTTCAGAAGGCTCCTGTAAAGACCAAGAGAGAAAATGCACATAAAGGCCATGAGTGAGTCCCAACGCATGGCTTCCTGGCACATTTTACTTGATGGTACTCAGAGTAAAGGATGATGTTTGTACAGTGCATTGAGGGTAAGTGGACAAGGCAACTAGAGGGAGCTATCGCTGCCCCAGGGGCTCCAGCAGCCCTAAAGATTCTTGCTACTCCAGTCCCGTCGAAGCAACCCCCAGGGATGAGGGAATCATGAGTCCATCACACCTACGACACCTGTGTCCCAAGGTCCACTTCTTGAAAAGCTGTTTTGAGCTTTCATACAAATGGACAAATGTAATGAATGATCCTACTGATGTGAGTGGATCATTTTGCCTTCCTTCACTCAGTTGCCACAGGGGAAACTGCCTAATCGCCAAGATCATAATATTATTTATGAAAGTAATACAATGACATATTTGGACCAATGGTGAAAGTAGAAATGCTTTTGGTCCCCCCACCCAAAAAAAAAAAAAAAAAAAAAAAAAAAAAAACAGGCAAGACAGATTGACTTTGGCTTGGGGAGACATGAGTTACACAGTTACTGGTATTGGTTTGGGATTTGTTGATGCCCGGGCTTTGGACTGGTGTCTTCGGAAATTCCCTTGGTCATGCCCTTGTGGTTGGAAGACGTCCACAGAGAGCTGGAAAATGACATCATCACCCTGTTCAAAGCCAGCCTGCAGAATCTCTTTCCCAATGCCCTAACTCCTCATGAGGAAGGACAAAACTTCCCAGAGGTCCCTAAGCAGACTCCCTTATATGTCATTGACCAGAACTGGGCCACATAGACTGAGAAAGCAAGTATCTGACCTGTTTACTGGGATGCCAGTCAGGGAGAGGGGGGTTTGAGAGGCCAGTCAGTAGTGTCTGGCTTGTTGCTATGCAAAGCACTTCTGGTTGTAACTCAAAGGGGAAAGCAAGTCTTCATTTCCCAATATTATCTGAACAGACTTCCCATTATTCAAATGTACAAACAAAAAGGTTTAGTAACAGAGCATCTGTAATTTCTACAACATCTGCCAACCCTGTTGATATTTGGCAGCTTGGTCCATAATGATTTGCTCAGATTTCTTAAAACAGGAACTCCCACTTTTTCTCCTGAAAGTTTCAGGATTCTTTCAAATGCCTTCAGATCTTAAGCCCACGAGCTCCCCTGTACACTGCTTCTTCCCCCGGTCCACCGCGCTGCTCTTCCCACTAATTACTTCACACACAGACTTCGGGTACATTTACAGCTCCACATCTTATTGGGAAGCAGTCTTCAAGAAATGAGATATTAACATTTTTGCTATTTTAAAGTATATATAAAATATTTTAGAATAATATTAAAACTAATAAAAATGTTAAAACACATTTTAATGTTACATGCACGGTTTTGTAAATCAAATAAGTATCGGCTTATAATAAAAAGCTGCAGTCTCCTGTCTCACCTTCACCACCCTCAGTGCCCACTTCCAGTCAGCAATTTTCTACCCATTTAGCTTTCTTTACGTCTTTATATCTATATACTAAATTACATGCTTAAATTGCTATTTCTTGACTTTTAATTTAGACTCCGTTGGCTCTATTCTACGCAATAGTAGAATTTGACTTCCTCATACATACATTCCCACACCTATTTTTCTCCTCCTCCCATCATCCCTGTATGGTTATGTCACTATCTTTTTTCTTAATCCTCTTTTTTACATAGCATTCTGTTCTTGTCTTATTGTTGCAAAATTTTCTCTTATCTCTCTAAAGATATACATTATCGTAAGTTTTCTTCCGCTGTCTCCATCTCGCCCATGTTCCTCATCTGCTATATTTGCTCCCATTGAAGCCTTTCTTGAAATGTCGGTTGATTCTTGGATGTCCATTACTGCCACTAAAAAGCTGACCAGCAGCTCTGTGTAAATAGAGTTTATTCATTGGTCGGCATCATTATATTGTGGCAGTATATTGTGGCAGATGGGGACACACAAGGACTGGAATCTTCTCTCTTGGGTTGGTTGCCTTCCCCAAAGAGGAATTCTCAGTCTCCCTTTGCGGGTAATAGAAAACCGGCTGCCCGGGATCATGGGAACCTAGTGTGAGAAGGAGGCTGTGGGAATTACCATTCAATATGAAAAGGCACCTCACCACCCTATTCCCCTCCACTGAGCTTGGCGCCCCAGAGCTCAGAGTTTCTCTAGAATTTCCAAGAGCAAAGCGCTTGTGCTATATTCAGGTAGGCGATGGACAAGCTGCAGAAGCTAGGGCAGGGAATCTGGGAGTCTGCTTCTTCAAGAGAACTTCGACTACTCTCTGTTTTCCGTCCCCTCCGCAGCCAACTTTTTTTTTGTTTGTTTTTTGTTCGTCTGGTTGGTTTTTGGCTGTGCCATGTGGCTTGCAGGATCTTAGTTCCCCGACCAGGGACCGAACCGGGGCCACGGCAGTGAAAGTGCCGAGTCCTAACCACTGGCCCTCCAGGGAATTCCCCTCACCCAAATTTTGAAAGGTGGTGCCTTCCACGGTTTGGCCTTTCCGAGAATCTGCAATGGGAATCAGCTTGCTTCTCGCTGGACATTCCCCCTCAACTCTCTCAGGCATTAAGTTTCTGTTTTTTCTGTTCTGCCTACTCAGTTACCACTTGTTCACCTGTTTTCCATTTTGCAAAATAGGGTTGACATCGCTTTTTCCTCTTATTCCTCCCCTGTTCTCTTTGACTTTTCCACTTTTCACTATTTTTATCTCTCTATTCTCATGTCGGTAGGGTCTCATGAAAGAGTAAAGATTAATGCAAGCACTCAATTTACCATGTTTAACTGAAAGTAGTTTCATTTTTAGGTATCAAATCTTAGCTGGGCATATGCCCATTTAGCTATTTATGTGTGTGTGTGTGTGTGTGTTTAGAGACAAGAAAAAAATATATTTATATCTTAGATGAGAGAAGGACTATACTCTCCAGCTTGCCTTGCAGCCGGTGCCAATACAATGAAAGCGGAAGAGAGGTGTGTATTTTTAGGTATCAAATCTTAGCTGGGCATATGCCCATTTAGCTATTTATGTGTGTGTGTGTGTGTGTGTGTTTAGAGACAAGAAAAAAATATATTTATATCTTAGATGAGAGAAGGACTATACTCTCCAGCTTGCCTTGCAGCCGGTGCCAATACAATGAAAGCGGAAGAGAGGTGTGTACTTCTGAGCCTTGGTCTTAGCATACAACGCTGTGCTGCTCTGCTCTCTGTTTTTCCGCTGGGCTAGAATGCGGACGTGGCAGCAGCCAGCTTCACCTATGCAGACAAGGACAACTCCCTAGGGGATGGTGCTCAGACAAATGGAAGTAACTTGGGTCTTTGAATGAAAACACTCAGCATCCTGGACCATTCACCTCCAGACTATTTTGTGAGAAAGAAGTTACTTTCTTATTCAGGCCTCTGTAGTTTGAGATCTCTTTGCTACGGCAATGTATCCTGTACTCTAATGCAATGCCATTGACTGGTTCACAAAGCAAATCTACGGATAAGCTGCATATCTATTGCCTGGGGTGTTTAAAAATATACAGACTCTTGGACCTCACCCTCAGATTCTGACGCAGTCAGCCTGGGGTAAGGCGCAGAAATCTTTTTTTTTTTTTTAACTACCTATACTTTTCTGATACATTGCCAAGATTACGAACCCCTGACCTTGCCCCCTTTCACTATAAAACATTTTCTTTACATTCCCATGGTTTTCCCATTCCTCCTCCATTTTCCTTGAGTCTCCTTAATGTCTTCCTGATTCGTTTGTGAAAAGTAAAATGCTAATGTTATTGTAGTGGATAGTTGTTTGTCTTTCCAGAATCCATTCGCTCGGATTTTCCTTTGGGGACGCGCTTATTCTCAATTCTCTGACCATGTGGTTCAGGCAAACCAGCCAGCTCTATGACATCGCCAGCTCTAGGGAGGGACACTCAACCACACAGCCCAAGCCAGGCCAGTTGGCATATTCCAACCTCTTGACCACAGTGATGTGTTCGGGGGTGAACACACGATCCAGGTCAGTTCAGTGAGACCCAATCCTAGGGAAAAGAGCAGGTCTTTTTCCTCTGGGAATGCTAAGCTGGTAGGATGTATGCCTGCAGCTGTAGGTGCCCATCTTACCACCATTGAGGGAGTCTGAGCATGAAGTCAACACAGTGGAGAGAAGAGAGGAGACATGATGCAAGACTAGTTCTGATGATATCACTGAGCATCTGGAATCGTGACTGAAGCCCTAGACTCCCCAGCTACATAACGCAATACATTTCTTTTTATAAGAAGGAAGTATCAGATTACATAGATATGTATATATTATATATCCATATATTATTCATAGTATATATATTAGGATTATTTCATATTAAAATTATATGTATATATGTAAATATTGATATAGAAATACACAAACACAACATAATTATAAAATTATGAAGTTCAAAAGAAAATAGAAAATGAACATGTAACATTTTAGAGATACTTTCAAAGAGAATAATCATTAGATCAGTGTATCTAACACATCACTCTCCTGTTTTAACTAGTATCTAGGGTAATTTTGCCTCTGAATTTTTATGAAGTTGATGCAAACAGACCTTTGAGGGATTATGCAAGTGCTTTCGTTATAGTGTCAATAATTTTCTGGTTAGAGTTCTAGACTGTTCTAGAGTTTTCTCATGTAGAGTCTGATCCAGTTTTGCAGTCACTACAGGGCAACTTAAAACAAAATATGTAAAATATATAAGGCTTCCTGATCCAGAAAATCAACAGTACGGATTTCCTGAGTTAAATGTATCTGGTAAACTTCACTTTGTTCATGACAAGGAACATGACTGGGAAGCAGGTGTTTTTTGTTGCTCTCAGGAAAATTAATGTCTGCTTGATAGACTGAACATGTCAGCACT
The DNA here is from genome assembly GCF_002837175.3 of Physeter macrocephalus. Taxonomy (NCBI): domain Eukaryota; kingdom Metazoa; phylum Chordata; class Mammalia; order Artiodactyla; family Physeteridae; genus Physeter; species Physeter macrocephalus. The sequence continues at coordinate 123,716,983 of NC_041215.1, read as the reverse complement.
TTTCAGTAAACTGTATTCAAGGTATAGGGCCTATTTGCTGCAGCACGTGGTGGGCCTTCCAAAGCCATTCACACCCTTCTCTCACACAGAGGAATGGGGTTCTGTGTTTGTAGAGCCCAGGAGCCAAGGATGATTTCCACACTTCTAAATGGTGGAAGGAAGATCAAAAGAAGAATAATACTTCATGAATATGACATGAAATTCAAAATTCATTGTTCACAACTAAAGTTGTATTGGAACACAGTCACGTTAATTCATGTACACATTATCTATGGCTGCTTTTGCATCACATGGCAGAGGTGAGTAGTTGTGACCAAGTGGCCTGCAAAGCCTAACATATTTACTGTCTCAGTCTTCAAGTTTGCTGACCCCTGCTACAGAGAATGAAAAGTCAATACTCACTTTCCCAGAGATATTTGTAGGGGAGGGGAAAACCATGTGACCCAGTTCTGACCAATAAAATGTCAAGGAAAGTTTGCAAGAGGGATGGTAGAAAAGATAGTGTAGATCCTAATAAAGTAAAAGAAGAGAGTTGACTCCTCTCTTCTTCTTCCTGCCTTAAACACAGATGTGATGTCTGGAGCTGTGGTGACATTTTTGTGACCACGAAGAAACAAGCACAAGGTTGACTACATTTTTATCTGATATATTTCATTTTTGTTCAAAGATCTAATGCTTTCTTTGGTCTCTGGCATTGGAATTGATTTGAAGCAGTCTATAGTTTTTCTAAACCTAGTCTAAACAATGGTCACTGGGGAAAGAATAACTTAGACAGATGCTTCCCATGGGAAACTTTCCATTTCTTTAGGAATTTGATTGTGGTCACGTAACCCCAGGCTCCCACTGAGGGGAGTTCAACTTTAGCCCGAGTTAAATCTGCCAAGGTACTTGGGGTGGGAAGGATATAAAACGTTTAAGAAGCTGTGTTCCAAAATTAAATGTGCTCATTTAACTGTGGCAAAGATGTAAAAGCATCAATCACTGCTAGTTCCTACTACTCAGTGAATCTTCTATAAAAGAGAGATAATTTTATTATTGTAAGTAAATACTCAGCTGGAATTTGGTATTCTTATATTCAATTCTCCTTTTTATTAAGTTTCATAAGTGACCATTTAGATCATGAAATCTCTAGCAGAGCTATTCCATCTGTAGTCCTTCCGGGAGCAAGGTGTAAATAAATAACATTTATTTGAGGGACTTCCCTGGCAGTCCAGTGGTTAAGACTTCGCCTTCCAATGCAGGAGATGCAGGTTCGATCCCTGGTCAAGGAGCTGAGATCCCACATGCCTAGTGGCCAAAAAAACAAACCATAAAACAGAAGCAATATTGTAACAAGTTCAATAAAGTCTTTAAAAGTGGTCCACATCAAAAAAAAAATCTTAAAAAAAGATTTATTTGAATGATATATATATTTATATTAAATGAAATAAATATATTGTTAAAATAAATATAAATTTATAAATAATAGATTTATATATTTAACATGTACAAGGCAGAACAAAACAAAATAAAAACTTGGAGTAAATGCTATATAAAGATTAGGGCATTTTCTAATATTTCAGATCTCTAAGTATACCTGGAGTTTCAAAAGTCCCAGGGTCTAGGCACCCATTCATTAAAAATATTTTAGAAATCCATTAGAGGAGAAAATAATTTCTCCTTGTAGAGAGAGAAAATGAAGCTCAGAAAAGATGGTCACAGTCACAGAATAACTCTCTCCACAGGACCCGGACTCTTGGGGAATACTCACTGTCATTAATTTTGAGGCCACTTGGACACAAGAGGGCATTAAGGGGAACTCATGACAAAATCTCACTCAAATGTATGGTGACCTTCCAGAGCCTTAAGCCCATCATTCACATTGAATTCCCAGTAGCTGGGAAATTTCAGAGTATTAGAGGCTATATAGCTAAGCTGGAATTATTCATTTTTCCAAAGATTGGTTTAAAAGCTGCTCTCTAATACATTAAAAAAGAAAACAAAACAAAAAGCCTCCCTGCCATCCCTCCTACAGGTCGAGGTAGCCACTCGCTCTGCCTTCCTGCCTAGGGTGGCTGACCACCCCACTTTGCTTGGGATTGAGGGGTTCCTAGGATGGGAGCTTTTACTGCTAAAACCAGGAAAGTGCTAGGAAAACTGTGACAAGTTGGCCACCCTATCCTGACTCCTCTGCCTGAGATTCTCCTTTGTGCTCACCTAGGTCTTCCTCGGCTTTGCAAGCCCAAGTCAATTCCATTCCCTCCATGACTCCTCCCGGATCCCCCAGCCATAACTCATCTCTCTACATGGCCAAAGCTCTGGGCTGGTGCTGATCTGTGACAGCTGCTTCCCTCTCTCTCCTGTAACACACTTTCTAATTATGGCCCCGTAGAGGGCAGAACACATGTCTTGTGCCTTGGTTCTTTTCACTGAGTCAGTGCTGGATCAAAATTGTCAAATTGACTGGGAAGATGTTCAGAACTGGACCCCAAGCATCTTCCTCCATGCTGTGCCCAGACTTCTTGCATTTACTCGTAGAAATACACCTTGCAGCTCGGGCCTTGGCCCCTCCAAGAAAATCTTTGAATTGCCAGGAGATGCAGGAAATTCCGATTGAATCTAGTAACTACAAACAAATCTGAAAATAATTCTTCAGCAGATTCTTGCCAAATAATTCTGGCAGGAAGCAACCCTGATGGAACTCAGTGAATTAGCAGAAAACACATTATATACCCCAGAGAGAGGATCAGACTGAAGTTACTGCATGCCTCTGTTTCACAAAAACTAGAGCCCTGAGCAAAGAGAAATCACAGACAGGATGGAAGAGACATTCCTCCTTTGAAATTATGGCCCTGGGGCAGTTTCTAAGCCTATCAAGATGTGGAAAGGAAACTAATACCTGCAATAAAGTCAGGCCAAAATGATGTGGTAACAGCTTCAGAGCAATTCAAAAGTTCAGTACCAATAGTTCCTTATGAAAAGGGGTTTCTCTGGCCACAAATGACCTCTCAGGCACACTGTTCTGCATAAGCTCTATCATCTAAACATCTAAACTCAGCAAATTACCCTTAGCCAAATTATCCTGATGGTTTCTTTCATCGAACTCTCTACAGTAACCATGCAAATACATAGTTCTAATGGTCACATTGCCTAGGCAGATTTAAACACCATTTCACTATTCTGTTTTCACCTGACTATTTGATCTTTGGGCTAGTTGCTAATATCATCTGTCAACCTGACACAGTATTGGGGAAAAAAAATACTTTCGGCTAAGATTTTCAACTGTCCAGACGTCTAGGTAAGAGATAGTGGATTCATAACAGTAATCAGGTAAATAGCAAAGATCCTTATCATAGTGGTAGAGCTAAGAAAATGTGAATTGCTATCGTAGGACTCACTCCTTCACACTACCAGGAAAGGGCCAAGAAGAAGACAGATCTTCCTTCACTGGGGCACCACTTCTGAGATGCCATTTCACTCAGGCAGCACCAGATGTGTTCCTGTCACCTGTTACTGAAATGAAAGTCCTCCAGGACAAGGACACACCATGGAATGGAATGTGAACAGTCCTTTAACGTAAAATGTAGAATCTCGAGACGTCCTCCTCCTCGTGCAGCCCCATTGCTTTCTTATTAACTCTTCCCTACTTTCATGGTCCGTGACCTGACCACGGGCAAAAAGTAAGTTTCTTGGTTGCTTCTTGCAATTTAACTTACCCCTTCACTTCCTCTTATTTTTCTTTTTCCTGGATTATGGACAAAGTAGAAGCCAATGTTTTGAAAAAAACCTGAATAACAGAAGAAGATAGAAAAGGGGAAGAAGTGTGCCTGGGATGTCTGATCAAGGGCTTCCCCGGCTGGGAGGGTCGCCCCTCCCTCTGGAGCTGCAGTGCTTTTCAGGTGCAAATATGCTTGGGTCCTGGTTTGAAACAATACACTATGTTGCAACTTCTGGAAACACTGTAGTGTCACTATGCCATATCTCCTCTGTTTACTGGTGATAATAACCGCACTAAGTTCAATCAACTATATATTATTCGAAATACCATAAATCAAATCCACCTTTAAAAGTAGAGCTAGTTCCCAAATGAATCACATTTACTTTTCTTCTGAGTGATTTAAAATTTCCTTTGTCTGGATATTATTTCAATAACAGTAATGAATATCTATATAGCTATACATCAATGCCTGTATCTATAGCTATATAACATATAAGCCCTTCTGCAAATCCCACTAAAATTATTTAACATGACTTACATTCCATATGCATGGATTCAATGTGATTTTAAAGTTAAGCGAATTTGAAATTACAAATTATGTGATCCTGCTTTTATAGAGTCAACCAATCTAAGATAGATCACAGCATTCCTTTATTTCAGCATCCCATGTAAAATGCCAGTATCAGGTCCAACTAAAGATCAAACCTCCTTTCCATCTTGAATTTTTAAAGATGTTGTTGTTTGTGGAGAGCTGGAGAAGACAGGGAAGGAGACGTCAAACAGGAGACATTTCTTCTTAAATGTGGAACATGCGGCAATTGTATAGAGAAAAATTTTTAAAGGTACTTAGGAACACACATATACATACACACGTGTGATAAAGAAAATGAATTTTAAAATACAGTTTGGAAGGGGGGAAGGGATAAATTAGGAGTTTGGGATTAACATACACATACTACTACATATAAAACAGATAACCAACAAGGATCTACTGTATAGCACAGGGAACTATACTCAGTAGTTTGTAATAACCTATAAGGGAAAAGAATCTGAAAAAGAATATATATATGACCGAATCACTTTGCTGTATACCTGAAACTAACATCCTATTAATCAACTATACTTCAATTTTAAAAAATAATAAAATAAAATAGTTTGAAAAAATGATCTTTCCCTCGCTAATGCTCTATGAAGTAACAGTTTCCCCCCAAAATCAAGACTTTTAATTAAACAAGTATTCTTCATATAACATTTAAAACTTTGACAACAAATCTTAGTCCACTGATGAAACTTCCTCACTCTGTCCTTCTAGTGGCAAACAACATTTTTCCATCTCACCATGGGTCCCCTGAGTTGCTCTCAGCCCTGAGAATGGCTGCCATGCCCACTGGGTTTGGGGAGGGGTCTGGAAATGTAGACGGTTTTAGAATAGAATCACGTCTAGGTGGACCTATAAGGAATCTTCACAATCACGTCCCACCTTCTCATTTGATAGGTAGAGAATACAAGGTCACTTACCCAGAGTCACGCAGCCAGTTACTGAAAGAGACGGCACACACCCCAGGGCTCCTGAGCCCTACACCCAAAGCCTTGGGCCTGGCCAGAGGACCTGGCATCATGTCTGAGCTCCGCCACCCGCCAGCAGGGTTGCTTCCACTAGAGCTCTTAGCTGCTCTGAGCCCCTGTTTCCTATGGGATAAAAATAGTACCAATCCATAGGGCTATTTTAAGAGCTAAATGTCATAACGTACTTAGCCCTGAATCTGGCACATTGTAGGTGGTCAATAAATACTGATTGCTATCTTTACATGATAATATTTACTCAGTTTTCAGCGACAGTATTAATAAAATACTGGGAAAAATGAAAGTCAAACAGTATTTTACACCATAATAAAACAGCGTGTTCTTTATCCAATAAAATACTTAAAAAGAATACTGAAAACACCTGTTTTGAAAAGGAACAGCAGAAACACCAACAGGTCTCAAAAATCAAGGAATAAACTTCACCATTCAAAGTGCTGGCATCAAAGGGAGGCCATTTCATTTCTGACACATTAAACAAAAGAATTTTTAAACTTCTCCCTTTATTTTGGCAAGTGTCTGATTGACTTGAGTTTATAAAACGTCTTTATTGAGACATAATTCACATACTGTACAATTCACCCATTTAAAGTGTAGAGTTTAGGGGTTTTTAGAATAGTCACAGAATTGTGCAACCGTCACCACAATCTAATTTTAGAACACTTTCATCATCCAAAAAGAAACCCAGTACGCACTAGAAGTGATTCACTTGACTGAGAACCTGTAAATTTTTTGACCAGTTTTTTAATATTCCTGGATCTGAGAGGTTTCACACTTATTCCAACCACATGAGACCACAGCAATTTCCTGACTTGTTTCCTCTCACTGTCCTCTGCTCTTGTTCTCTGCTCTCGTTTCACCCTGCACACCTGTACTTTTTTGTTAGCCCTGCCCCTGTTTTCTGTTTTGTCTTTTATCCCAGCAAGTGAATTTAAAGGACTGACTCTTCAGTAGGAGAATTTGCAATGCTCACCTTTTCACTGCAATTCCCTTGCTGTATTCATCCCCAAGTCCAAGTTAATTCAGCCTTGTCAAGGTGTGAGGAAAGGAAAAGCATTCCATCCAAGTGAAACAAGACACTCACACATTTATAACTTGGGCAGAAAACACATTTATTGGTCAAAACTTTACAAACCGAGAGCTTTTAAAAAGCACACAGCCACACACCCAATAAAGAAAATATAAAAATTCACCATCTTCTAGAAAGAGTTTAACAAGTAATAAACTGTTATGCTCTAGTTTTGAATGATATAAAGGAGGAAGCCTCATAGATAAATGTCTCTGATTTTTACGTAGAGATGTAAATGATTTCTTAAAAACACCATGATGAAAGGTCACTGTGAAGAAATTTCAGTAGCAATCTGTGTTTTATAAATAACCAGAAGGTGAGACAATCGTTTGAACTCACTGCATGTCTTGGAGGAACACAATCAAATGAGGATGGTACAGGAAAAGGAAAAGTCATCACATAAATCTGCATCTCCAACTAGATGTCATCACAATGACAGAAAAAAGGCCAGGGAGAGACCACAGAGATAGAGCCAGAAGGAACCTCGGAGATCATTCACTCCTAACTCTATTTACATAGGAAGCCACGGAGCCCAGGTCACACGGCCAATTAGTGGAAGGCCAGGGACTAAAGGATGATTTGAACATAGAAGCCTGGAGAGCAGAAAATAATGGGATAGTTACTTTCTGTGGTTGTCTCAACATGACTGCATCCCCATAAAAGAGGGATTGAAATCCAACCAGCAAGACCTTAAGCTCCAAGTTGGTTTGGAAATGGAACAGGAGAGAGTCACGCCAATTCCCAATTCCTTTGGGAATACAAGGAAGGTCGGATTTACCTTTATTCTCAAGAGAGCCTAAGATAATTCTTAACCAGAATCTAAGAGCTATTAAAAAAAAAAAAAAAAAAGCAGCTGTGACAAGCCAGCTGGAGGAGGCTGAAGCCAAAATGGACTGGGGCTTGGAGCTGACTGTGAGGTAATAGAAGCTCTGCTTGCACCCCTGTCTGAGTGGTGGGATGGCTTTGGCTGCATTAACGATCACAACACAGCTGAGAGGGAAGATGTTTGCAGGCTCTGTCACCCGCCCTGGGCCTGAGGCAGCTTGCCCCATCCTGCTGTTGCAATACATAAGGCTCCAGTGGCTAAGCCTGTTGTTGGAAACTTGGGCTTTGCCCAGGACACATCACCAAAATAGCTCTTGCAAAAAGGAAAAGTCAACAGTGCAGTGTACTGATCTCAAGAAAGAAAAATGTTCTTAATACCAAGAAGACAGAGCTTGCTGCAGAGCTGTTAAATTCCTTGCCTTAAGTGTATTTTTCATCGTACTCTACTTCTTTGATGCTTCTGCTTTATAGGAGGATTCCTGGGTTTATTAATCAACAGTCACAGAATAGCAGTACCTCCTGTTCAATCTAGAACATGGGGTCCGTTCCAATGCGTATTAAACCTCACTGGGGTTCAACTGCTTCATCTGCAGAAGGAATAACTGACAGACTATGAAGTTCTTTCTAGCTCTAAAACTGGGCTTCCACGGCACCATCCATCAAACTTCCAGGTCAATGCCTCAAGCATTCACGGAGAGATGGCAGAAGTCTGCTCTCTTTGGGCCAGGATCGAAACACACGCAAGGCACAGTTTCTGCCACCGAGGAACTCATCACCCCATGAGTTATCTATGGATTGAGATAAAATTTCTTCTTCTCATATAAGATATTAAGGCACTAAGCTGATGGTGTTTGGGAAAGATTAATTAAAATAACTAAAATATTGGGATGGCCAAAAAGTTCGTTCGGGTTTTTGTAACATTGAAATCTGGAACAAACTTTTTGGTCAACCCAATACAAGGCATTAGAGAAATCCCTTTGTTTTAAATATAAAGAACTGCTTCTGTGTTTACCATCCTACAGAAACAGGAGCAACTACTTGGTTATTTCGACACTGCCTTGTTTTTCTCCTTTAAAAAGATATACAGGGCTTCCCTGGTGGCGCAGTGGTTGAGAGTCCGCCTGCCGATGCAGGGGACGCGGGTTCGTGCCCCGGTCCGGGAAGATCCCACATGCCGCGGAGTGGCTGGGCCCGTGAGCCATGGCCGCTGGGCCTGTGCTCCGCAACGGGAGAGGCCGCAGCAGTGAGAGGCCCGCGTACCACAAAAAAAAATAAAAATAAAAAATACAAATTCTACTAGAAGGTACTCTCCCAGCCCCACAAATAGACATTTTATCACCTAGCTTAGAAAAAATATATATACATGTGAGAACCAGCAAACTTGGGCTATTGGAAAAAACCAACCAACCGACAGATCCCATCAACATTTTCTCCTCCTTCAGAGGAAAAGAAGACAAAGATAATGCACCACAAACATGTTTTCAGATTTATCACAAATTTGGCAATCTGCACCAGTGAGGTAGTTTGGAAGAGATGCAAAGTTACAGAAGTAAGGGCACTGAATCTAGATTCCACCTCCTGTGCTTCCCTTGACAGAAATGTACCTTCTGCTGGAAGTAGGGATTTTACCTTTAACCCTACACAAATAATAAAGGCTCACTCATCACCCCTGATTTATACAGACTTTGACTGTTTTCACAGTCATGGTGAAGGGTTTGCATAAACCACGCAGCATCCCTTGCCCTGGTTCCCCTTGAGACAGAACAAAACTGGCTGGCTTTCATAAGCACCAAAGCTGCAAACTTCAATGTGAACATCATAGACCTAGCTGGGTAGGGACAATTTCAATACTTCTAGCTGCAAGACAAAGGAAATGACTCAGCCTGCACCTGGTGTGCAAAGGAAACAGGAGAAAGAGATGTCCAAATCAAATAGCGTAAGTGCACGTTTTCTTAAGGCAATATGCCCAGTTTCTCTTCCGGTGTTCTGGGGTAATTTTTGTTGTTGTTGTTGTTCTCGTTATTTTGTTTTGCTCTTTAAATTTTACATGCAATTATATATTAGATGAGAAGTTTTAAAGTTGAGATCTCCATCCAACCAGACTAATGAATACAATATATGGCTCACGTTTGTGTTGTAGCAAAAATTCCTATCAAAATATTCATTTGCGGGCTTCCCTGGTGGCACAGTGGTTAAGAATCCACCTGCCAATGCAGGGGACACGGGTTCGAGCCCTGGCCCGGGAAGATCCCACATCCCGCGGAGCAACTAAGCCCGGGAGCCAAGACTACTGATCCTGCGCTCTAGAGGCAGTGAGCCACAACTACTGAGCCCACGTGCCACAACTACTGAGCCCACGCGCCTAGAGCCCGTGCTCTGCAACAAGAGAAGACACTGCAATGAGAAGCCCGCGCACCGCAACGAAGAGTAGCCCCCGCTCACCTCAACTAGAGAAAGCCCACGCAGCAACAAGGACCCAACACAGCCAAAAATAAATAAATAAATTCAAAAATATATATGTATTCATTTGCAGTCTGTAGGACTGTATGGAACTTACAACTATGCTTTGAGTTTATGAAAGGACTTCTGGCTTTGCTGGATTAAGACCTCTGGAGATCAACTCCCTAACACGTACCTAAAAATAAGATTTTATGTATGCCAAAATTAAAGTCGCTGATGTCTAGATTTTTTAAATGGCATAATTCTAAATAAATTCATCAGAGCAGAACTTTTCCCATTTTTCAGGGCCTCTGCTTTCCACACATGGGCTTTAACTGCTTCCTAGACAATGCAGTGGAAGTTGGTGGTCATCTTGGCCCCCTCACTACTGAGTGTGAGATTAAAATTCATACCTTGTGAGATCGCAAAAGACTGTGTCATGAGATTTTCATAAACTTCTCCAAAGGAATGAAGTTCATGGATTTTATAATACTTAAAGGCCTTTAGTTGTTGTGGTTACTTGGGCCTCTCAGCTCTGCTCAGAAAGACTTACCCCTGACCAGCTAGGGCATAGCTTTATGTAAACAGTGCTCCTTTTACATTTGTTTGGTATTGAGTAATACCAAAAAGGATTTATCGTCAAATTATCAGCGTCTATTAAAATAGGATGTGTCCTGGGAATTCCCTGGAGGTCCAGCGGTTAGGACTTGGCATTTTCACTGCCAGAGGCCAGGTTCAACCCCTGGTCGGGGAGCTAAGATCCCGCAAGCCACAAGGAGAGGCCAGAAAAAAAAAAGAGAGAGAGAGAGAGAGAGAGAGAGAGAATAAAATAGGATGTGCCCTATTCTCTGCTTTGACAAAAAAACTGATCTAATTTTAAGGCCTTGTGTCAGTGGCCTCCTGCACTGCTCAATCATATGAAGCCAAAGGGATGCTGGCCTAAAAGTCTTCTATAGAACAATCGAGAAGGTTCCCTTTTTCGTGTGCGAAATGCTTTCCTACTCACGGCATTACCCAGCATGATTGTGTTTTGCTGTTGCTACACCCAATCCAGGCTCTAGCCCAGGGCCTGATGTTTTAAAAATTAGGGGTTTTAAACACGTAGTAACAGTAAGTTAGAACAACTCAATAAAGTTGCCCCCAAATACTGAGAGTGGAGGAGGTATAGAAAGACATGTGGCAGTGGAGATCACTTGGAAACTAGATATTCTTCTTACTTATTGGATAATTACTTAATGCTTAGTGACTAATTCTCAGAAACCCTCCTCAACTTGCTCCTTACAAACCAGCCTGCAATATTGTCAATTACTGGCACGGGACAATCACACATAAATTACCTCCTTCGGAAAGTACGTCTTTTCTTAGAATAGGTTTCATACTACGGTACAGCTTTAAAAAATTCTTTACCTATGGCAAGGTTTGTGTGTTCACCTAGAAATACACCCATTCAACAAGTACTTATTTCATGCCTACTATGTATCATGAGCTGACCCAGGCGCTAAGGAGACATCCATGAACAGGAAGGACAGGATCCCGCTCCCTCGGACCTGACATTCTGGTTTAGGGAGAATCATATAACCCGAGTCAACTGTGAACTGGTCACATCTCACCAGAGAGGGAGCTGTCTCTCAGAGCTCATCTTACTCGAAGAGGCCATATTGGAAGACAATTAAAACCCCTCCTTTTACTGTGAAAACCTTCTGGAATTTCAACGTCTTAAAACCCATCCAAAGCATGTCTTCCAAAAGACCTCCTTACCTGTAGCAAACGAACATATTTCTAAGCAAATGGCAACAATGAATATTTCTAAGCACAATCAGAAAAGAGAAGACACGCTCTCATCCACATGGGTTTCCATATGGTAGATTCACCCTGTTTCCAAAATGGCATTAAAATTCTGCAATATTGTATAAAAATGCGTTGGTTGATATGACCTGAAGGATCAAATTATCTAAGTCTTGAAAGTAACATTATTCACTAATAAATGGTCTGTTCAAGCAGAAAAAAAAATGACGTCCGCCAGTTCTACATGGCAAATTATTTTACACACTGTCTTGTAAATGTTCCAGCTGTGCTGAACAACAGCTGTCATATTCAGTGAAAACGTCACATTAAGTTATTGTAATATTTAGTAAAGGGGTCTAATGATTTTTTTGAAGCCGCCATTTTTTTTAAGCACGTGATTAATTTTTGGTTTTATTTTGGCTGCGTTGGGTCTTCATTGCTGCGCACAGGCTTTCTCTAGTTGTGGCAAGCAGGGGCTACTCTTTGCTGTGGTGTGTGGGCTTCTCACTGCAGTGGCTTCTCTCGTTGCGGAGCACAGGCTCTAAGCGTGCGGGCTTCGGTAGTTGTGGCTCGTGGGCTCAGTAGTTGTGGCTCGTGGGCTCTAGAGCACAGGCTCAGTAGTTGTGGTGCACGGGCTCAGTTGCTCTGTGCCATATGGGATCTTCCCAGACCAGGGCTGGAACTCGAGTCCCCTGCATTGGCAGGTGGATCCCTAACCACTGCGCAACCAGGGAAGTTCCGCACGTGAATAATTCTAAACCTCTTCTTAACTTGTAAAATAATTTTTACCTTCCGAAATGAGGAAGATGATTAAAAGGCTGAAAATCATCTCCAACCCTACCCTATAGTCACCCACTGGATTTTTAGTTACCATAGATAAACATCAACATCTGTCACCGTACATAATACTTCTCAGTTGCAAATTTGATTCCTTCATCAAAGAAAAAATTTAATTTATTTTAAATATTTGTTCTTTCAGTGGGATAGTCTCTCGCCCTCTTGCATGCCTTCTAGGAGGACAGTTATCTAAAAATGAGAGTTTCATTTTCTGGAATACCATACTTCCCTTTGTGCTCCTCAAATAATTTCCGTAGCTCCTCCATATAGGTCTGATGTAACTCCTCAATCTGCTCTGGGGTTGGGTGCAGGGTCTGATGAACAGGGATTGGGCGGCCAACTGCAAAAACAGAGAATACATCATACATAAGAAATCAAAACCACTCCACCACAAACGACCACCTCTAATGGACAGCCCTAGAAAGATCTCCCAATCAGAATCTGTCAGGCCTGCCAGCTCCCATCCCTTTTTCATTTTACTGGCTGCCTGCCGTGGTCACACCATCTCTTTTGGTAGCAAATAAAGAGCTTTCCTTCTCAGCAGACGCTGGATTGTCAAGACGCTTGTGGTTTTGACTTGGAGTCAAATGAACTACTGTGCTGGCTGCAGCTGGGAGATAAGAGGACATCGCTGTGTGCCCACGTCAGCAGCTCACTCCTCTGGTACAGCTGACAGCCAGACCACAGTGCTCTATTATCACTGCCTGGGAAATCTTAACTCATGAGGCAACAGCCCTCTATTCTGGCTCTGTTTTGTCATCCTAAAAAAATGAAAAGAATATATATCTTCACTGCTAAGTATCTGTACTAGAAAACATACATAATCACAAGGATTCCACTGTTTGTAATGGTGGAAAACAAAAGCAACCAAAAGTCTTAACAGAAAAAAACAAATAAACCACAGACCGTTCATTCAGTGGAATCCTAGGCAGCAATTTTTTAAAAAACTAAATAATATTGTTGCAACTGCGTATGGTGACTTATTGTGGTGATCATTTTACAATATATACAAATATCAAATCAACACTTGAAGCGAACTGTTACATGCAATTATATCTCAGTTTTAAAAATGAACTATATATGTGTGTACACACACGGAGATGTCTAAAATGTTGTAGGTGGGGAAAAGTTGTAAAATAACATAGTATGATCCTATTTATTAAAAATTTCTATATCTAGGTGCATTATAAGCTTTTAGTGCACTAAGAAAATCTCCAGGGTACACCGATAGCCCTTACCTGGAGGGAGGGAGGTAGAGCTGGGGGAATTTAAATTTTAATCTGTATTGTATGAATTTTCTACAATGAGAAGGCATTGGTGTTATCTGTATAATTAAAAATGAACGAATTAATTTTTTAAAGCCTACATGTATTTTAAGGCATTTATATAATAAATAACTTTTATCTCACTTGTGTCAGATTTCGAGAGACTAGATATACGTGGCTCCAGCTCCTGCTGTCCTCCGTCCTCTCTGCTACTCATTGCGCCCTCTGCTGGCCTGATGCTGCTACCGATGCCAAGAGTTGAAAACGTACAGGATTTTCAATGAACTGCAAACTGCTTACTACATTTGATTAGCTTGGGCATGAGGTCAAATGGGGCTGTAGGTAACAGAATGGCACTCGCAGGGCTTCCTTTGCCCACCCGGCGTCTCCCCATGCTACATCCAAGGTTCGATCCATGTTAGTAACAAAAGGTGATGAGTTAAGAAGATAGCAGAGAAAGAAGGAAGTGATAACAGTAGAAGGAAGTGTGACAATAGTATGGGAGGTAAGGGAGCACAGAGAAGGCAATGTATACCACAAACACACACACATATATTATATATTAAGAAGATATCTATCTCTCTCTATCTATATTTATATACAATGTTACACATAATCTATATATCCCATGGGTAGATATATAATCTCCTTATCACAACATTAGTATTCTCAAATTGCTAAGTTTTTAACCCTATATAGCCTCAAGAAGATCCTATACAGTTTTCCTTGAAAGCTTGGATGTCAAACATACAGAGTAGACATCAGTCCTTTGTGATTTAACATAACTATCTCGCTGTCAGTGGGGTTGACTTTTTTTTTTTTTTTTTTTTGCCACGCAGCTTGCAGGATCTCAGTTCCCCGACCAGGGATTGAACCCAGGCCCAAGGCAGTGAAAGCACTGAGTTCTAACCACAGAATGGCCAGGGAACTCCCATGTCAGTTGTGGTTGAAATACAGACTAGGAGAGGCTGAAATGATGGGGTGGAATTGGGGGCTGGTGTTGCACAGGAAGCACCAGGCTAGACCAGATCCAGTGCTAGCTCAGCAGCAGGTACACCGAGCTAGTAAGTAACTTCTTCTCTGGCCTTAATTTTCACATGTATGGAATAAAAGAGTAAGCGACCTTGAAGCTTCTTCCACCCAGCTCTGATCTTTGTTGTTGTCTGAGGAAAGAAACGCACTGAGAAATTTACCTGCGCGTTGAGAAATCTACCTGCAAATCTACTAGCAAATTTGTGGTGTCTGTTTTCTTCGTGAAATTATCCCAAGGAGAGAGGTTAAGTGCAACTATTCTGGGTAGGAGGGGGGATTTATAAAGAGATAGAGTGGTCTAAGAAGACGGAGAGTGTTGTTCCCAGCTTACTTCAATTAGGGCTTGTGAATTCTGAATTATTGAGTCTTATTTCCTGAGATATCCTACAGTTAATTCCAATCCTGTTCTTTTCCTATTAAGGGTTTTATTATATTTCGGATAGTTCTCCCAGAGAGCTCAAACACACTCATATATATTGAATTTATCATCATTAGATTTTTCCCTTTAAACTGTGAGACAAACACAGTCATACTTGTCTTTCTCTTATTTACCCACAGAGAAACTGAGATGCTGAAAGTTTCTAAACTATACATACACATACACAAAAACAAACAAACAAAAACCAAAGGAAATGAAGATTTAAACCCAGCATTTCTTCCCCTCATTACTAAACTAACCCCAAATTGGATTAGACAGTAAGAAACTTTCTCAATTACTTTTTAGGGATACAGACAGAGGTAACAAAACAAAAACTTGCAAATCTGAGAAGGGTCCCCAGAGCCCTAGAAGACCAGAGTTCCCTCTCTCCACAAAAAGGAGATTTTTACCATCAAGGAGAAGAAAGCTGTTTTCCACGTAAGACTGGGTTAGCTGCAGACTGCTGCCTCCCTTTTTATAACACAAAGGAAAAACCAGCTGCATCAGGCTGCTCTGGAGGTAGAACTCCTTGCCCTGGAAAAATCAGCTAACATCTACTTGTGGCAGAGTCAGGAATCTTAGCTCTTGTTTATGTTTCGGTGCTTTTTATAGCTGCCATGCTCCTTTGTTCCCTTTTCAATTCCAACCAACAATTCAGGATTAGTTATGTCTTTATTGCCTTACACAGCAGTCTTGCTCTAATTTCTGTGATGCTGTGTTGTATTTACCTAGATGAAGAATAAGCAGCTTCACGAGCTATTGTATTTGCAGCTGGAGAAGAGCTTGGAGATGGGAGTTATTTTCTTCTCAGTGAGGCAAAGAGTAGATATTTCACAATGAGGAGTCTTTTTTCTATTTCTCTGTAATTGTGACAATTTTGCAGAGTTTTCTCTCTCTAATGGTCTCCCATAGGAAGTACTCTTTCTTTAGATGCTACATAGCCATACACAAGAGAGAGACCAGGCAGAGAGCTGGGCGGAGTGGGATGGGAAAGAGTCAACACCTGGGTTCAAGTAAACCTCTGGCTTATGATGGAGTCTTAGAAGAGACCCAATGTAAGTATGTGTGTATATAAGTGTGTATACGTATGCACACACACACACACACTCACGAACATTTACTAAGCACTTAATACATTGTACTGGGTACCATACTAATTTCTTTATTATTACCTCCTTTAATCCCTACTTTACAATTAAAATTTAAATTAGGTTCCCCTTCCTTCCTTTCTATTTTAGAAAATCCATTAGCCTGCTTTTTTTTCCCATTAGGATAGAACAATGACTTGAAACAAAATGGACTACTTTTGTCCTCAAGTGGTTCCAAACCAGTTTTATTTAAATAATGTACATTCCCTTCCCTTTTTTATCAAAAAAATAAATAAATAAATTCAAACCTATAGAAAAAAATAATACAATAAGCATTTGCATGCTCCTCCTCTAGACTCACCAGTTTTAAACATTTTGTGCACACACACACAATATGTATATGGATATACACATGTATGATTACTTTTATTTTTGTAGAACCATTTGAGAGTAAGTTGTAGACATCATTGATTCTATCATGCTATCAGCCTTAAAACTGCTCATGCTATAAAGACAAAGAGAAGTTGAAAACCTATTCCAGCTTAAAGTAGGCTAAAGAAAGTGAAAATTAAATACAATGTATGATCCTGCTATGGGGAAAAAAAACTGCCCCCCACCAAAACCCATAGCTAAAAAGAATGTTATTGTGGCAACTGATGAAATTTGAGTACAGCATGTACACTAGTTAATATAGCATTTAATCGATGTTCAATTTCCTGAATTGTACTGACATTATAAAAGAGAATAATCTTGTTCTTAAGAGATAGACATAAAAGTAATTAGGAACAAATGTCATGCTGTTTGCACTTAAACAGTTCAGCAATAACAATAGTAAAACGTGTATTTATGATACCATTAGAGAGAGAGAAAAACAGTAGCAAAAATGTTAACCGGTGAGTCTAGGAGAAAGGCACACAGGAGTTCGTTTTACTACTCATGAGACTTTTCTGAACATTTGAAATTTGTCAACATGACATTTTAAAACTTAAATCCAACACTTACTAGGACACATGAAATTTCCTCTTTTAAATAGCAAGTTTCCCCTGTCTTTTACTTTCCTACCCAAACAACTTTCTGTCGTAGCACCTGTACTGGCTCTACGACTTGAACTTAATAGTAAATTGATCTTAAAAAATTTTAATATGTACTTGTTCTATTTCTGAAAACTTAAGAATTATAATCAGGCCTAACTAAAGACTAGACTTTAAGAACAGTGTGTAAAGAGTCACAGTTCCTTGCAAGAATGTTGCTTTTGTTTGTTTGTTTCTGCATCCCAGACCTCCAGGAGGGCAGGGATTTTGCCTTATTTGTTCTCTGCTATATTCTCAGTGCCCAAAGGGTAGGAGCTCAAGACACATTTGTGAATCAACAAATTAATCTTTAGTTAGTTTCTTGCAACATTCTTGCAAGGAACTGAGACCCTTTACACACTGCTCTTAAAGTCTAAACTCATTTCCTTTTTCTCTCCCAGTTGTCATGATGGATGTGACACTGAAATCAGTTTCTCTCCATTATTATGTAATAAAATATAATCTATGTGAACATTTTATTGTACTTGGATAAAGTGATAATAACCCGGATAAAATATATAAATGACATACTATTTGTGACACATAAAGAAAATATATGGTAGCTTCTTTATAAATTATGTCCATTGAGAATGACCCTCAGGAAAGAGGAAAGAAGGTTTTGATGGAGGATGCAGAGAAACCTGATGGTTTAGCAAACTCTGGTGTAAGAAATATGCAGAGACTGATGATGGCACCTTAGAATTAGCCAGAGCACATTTTTAAAGGGATTTTAACTAATAGGACATTAACAGACAACACCATTACAGTCCTAGTGAATCTTAGTGAATCTTGCTCACACTACAATGAATGCTCTGGGGACATCCCTGGTGGCACAGTGGTTAAGAATCCGCCTGCCAATGCAGGGGACACGGGTTCGAGCCCTGGTCCAGGAAAATCCCACATGCCGTGGAGCAACTAAGCCCGTGCGCCACAACTACTGAAGCTCGCGCTCTAGAGCCCATGCTCCACAACAAGAGAAGCCACCGCAATGAGAAGCCCGCCCACTGCAATGAAGAGCGGCCCCCACTCTGCTAAACTAGAGAAAGCCCGGTCACAGCAACAAAGACCCAACGCAGCCAAAAATAAATAAAGAAAATAAATAAATCTATTAAAAAAAAAATGAATGCTCTGGTTGAAGTTGCTGATCAAGTGGGGTCCGAGAGATACGGGGGAAAACTATTTACAGGATGGAGAATCAGAGCATCTCTGGACACCTGGGATTGAGAGGATTATAGATGCGGTAATGATTTAGGGTGAATTCAACTAATATTTAATGAGTTCTTGTGATGCAAGGTAGAGTTACAAACTCTTAATTAAGTAGAAGGGGCAGCAGAAGGGCCCCCAAATAACTTGCCACTCTGGATGCTGCCTGAATTCTGCTTGGGGTGTGTCAGGGAGTCAGCAGAGAAACAGCTCTGGGTTTGAAGCGCACTGATTTAAAACAGAAATGAGCATAGCAACTTAGATCATGGTTTCAATATCATATTGTGGTTTTTTGTGTGTGTGTGTGTGGTACGCGGGCCTCTCACTGTCGTGGCCTCTCCCGTTGCGGAGCACAGGGTCTGGATGCACAGGCTCAGCGTCCATGGCTCACGGGCCCAGCCGCTCCGCGGCATGTGGGATCTTCCCGGACCGGGGCACGAACCCGTGTCCCCTGCATCGGCAGGCAGATTCTCAACCACTGCGCCACCAGGGAAGTATTGTGTTTTATTCTCTGGCGCATGTGAATGATACATAGCTTTTGCTTTTGTTTATGGAACTGTAAATAACTTATCCCTAACTTGTGTTTCTCCAAGTAAATAAAAGTCTTTAAATACACCTTGTCTGAGGGTCTGGTTCACACAAACCAGGCTGCTCTCAGCCATCTGACTCCCACCTGACCACCATAAGAGCATGCAGCTGAGTCTTTATGAAACTTGCATATTTTTAGCTTGGTTTTGAAAAGGCTTCACATAGTAGGATTCTGAGGATGCTGGAGACTAGAATTGGTGTTTCTGATGTAATCGTTCGGGGGGTAAGTGGAAGGATGCACTGAAGCAATTTTCCTTTGTTCTGAGTCTTTAAGAGATGCATGCTTGGGCTTCCCTGGTGGCGCAGTGGTTGCGCGTCCGCCTGCCGATACAGGGGAACCGGGTTCGCGCCCCGGTCCGGGAGGATCCCACATGCCGCGGAGCGGCTGGGCCCGTGGGCCATGGCCGCTGAGCCTGCGCGTCCGGAGCCTGTGCCCCGCAACGGGAGAGGTCGCAGCAGAGGGAGGCCCGCGTACCGCAAAAAAAAAAAAAAAAAAAAAAAAAGAAATTCTATCTCTAAAATTGAATTCTATTTGTAGTTCAACAGCAATATTTTAAAAATTACTGATTCCCATTCAAATGGAAAACATAGTCATTTCCTAAAGAAAAGGCAGGCTGTAAATGAAGCTCAAATAACACCTATAGGATTATTATTTTAGGAAGTTCTTACTCAAAGCTATTTCAGTAACAATAAACATAGCTCAAAGTGAGGTGATCCTTTTTAGTCAGTTTAACAAGCCTCGAGTCTTTGATGTACATACCAACAGTGTGGATGGGCTTCCTATAGGGCATTAGGCCAAAATTGTATTGAAAAATTCCTCTGGCGTGGAACAGTGGCAAAGCAAATCCCATGATCTTCTGTAGTTTCTCCTGCACAGTTCGAAGCCATGAGCCTTCAGGGTTGCTAACTTGTTTAAATAGTTCATTTTCACCAAAAGAAAACACTGGCACCAAATAAGCACTGCAAATAACAAGGAGGAACAATAAGCATTTTCAATGAAAAGGATTTAAATATTTCATTTAGCCCAGCTGACTTTTACAACAGATTCCTCACAATTCTTTAATGTTCCCAAGCCTCCCTATAGCTCTAAGTTCACGTTCCATACGTTGAAACTGACTTATACCTGAGGTCCTTTGGGGAGGTACCTCAGCAGTCTTAGTGATTTGTGGAATTTTATTCTACAGAAAATCAAGGTTCCAGGAAGCTTCTTTGTCATCTGTGGTTTTGGCCATGGTTCATTTGTTCATTTCGCTGGTAATTTATACTGTGCATATAAAATTTCGTGTTTTTTTGTTTTCCCCTTATAGACAAGTTGAATTGCTGGGTGCCATGACATTGAGTTACCTTAGTGGGAAGGTTGTATTTCATTCCCCATAAACATCCACATCTGCTTTCATTGGGAAGCCGATTAGGAGCTCCGTCTTTAAGGGCCAGAAAAATTACTTTACTTCTTTGTGTTCATTTAATAATGTGTTAACTTCCCTGACCCAGTGGCCTGAAATGAAAAGCCACTTACCCATGGGTCAAAGCAATTTTCACAAATCCCTTCCGCTGGCGGATGAACAGAGTGAACTTCCCAGGATGGGCATCCAGTGATTCTTCTGCACCCCCAAGCACAATGACTGAGATGTTTCCACCTCCTTCCTTGCTTAGCACATGAGACACACTTCTCCTGGAAACTGAGACTGGCCCTTAGTGAATAAAACAAAAGGTGTGAACTAATTGCCCTTTTACACTCTTATCATAATAGTCTATGGCACCAGCAAATATTTCACAGAATTTCCTAGACTGCTTACATTTGGAGCAGTTTGCCGGTTTATAATTTTTTCATAGCCGAATCTTTGGTAATAGATTCCATTAATAAGATCTAACATTCTGGCAGGTGACAGGGTTAGGTCTTTAAAATGTCACTTGCTTATTACTAGGTCTATCACTTGTTCAGGTAGGTTGTGTACTGCTTATTTCTACAGATTCCATTCATGTTGCATTGTAAGTAAAAGGTGTCCCCTGGAGTTGTTCAGTGCACAAATCTACATAACTGTATGTGGTAGTCTTGATCGTTATCCTGGCAGATCCTTGCTCAGAACCAAACAGTATAACCTCCAAGAGGTTGCCATGGATCTTTTGAACACACTATGGTCTGTTTTCAGGTATTCTTTATGGATTCTTATTTCTCAGACATGGATTTATAATGTAAATGGTTTCAAAAATTCAGACATCTGACAAATAACCTACATCAACTGCTAAATCTGTGCGTGATTTCCAAATGTCTAGCTTGACTTTGGTAAATTGTTTATTTAAGACGTAAGTTACATAATTGTTCAGCCTTTATATCAGCCTTTCCCATGTAAAAATAACTTTAAAGACTCCTTTTCAGATTTTAAATGGACTACATACTCTTGGAGGAAAATACTATGAACTCTTGGAGGAAAAGAATAACAATGAAAACACAAACAACTTGTGACCCATATTTCAGAGACAACCACTTTTTAATGTCTTATTGTTTCCTTCCATTCTTGATTTTATCCGTTTTCTTTTTTTAGTCATAAAAGAATGTGGGGCTTCCCTAGTGGCGCAGTGGTTAAGAATCCGCCTGCCAATGCCGGGGACACGGGTTCGAGCCCTGGTCCAGGAAGATCACACATGCCACGGAGCAACTAAGCCTGTGCGCCGCAACTACTGAGCCTGTGCTTTAGAGCCCAAGCGCCACAACTACTGAGCCTGCATGCCACAACTACTGAAGCTTGCGCACCTAGAGCCCGCGCTCCGTACAAGAGAAGCCACCGCAACGAGAAGCCCGTGCACCGCAACGAAGAGTAGCCCCCGCTCGCTGCAGCTAGAGAAAGCCCGTACACAGCAACAAAGACCCAAAGCAGCCAAAAATAAATAAATATTTTATTAAATAAATAAATAAAGGTCAGAGCCTTGAGAATGGGCTATTCTGTATGTTTAAAAAAAAAAAAAGAATGTGTTAGCTTTATCAAGACACGGCCCTTTGTCTCTTGAAGGAAATTACATGTTCATTTTACTGTGGGTTCCTAGTACTGGGGGAATATAAAACTAGGACAGGGGCTTCCCCGGTGGCGCAGTGGTTGAGAGTCCGCCTGCCGATGCAGGGGACACGGGTTCGTGCCCCGGTCCGGGAAGATCCCACATGCCGCGGAGCGGCTGGGCCCGTGAGCCATGGCCGCTGAGCCTGTGCGTCCGGAGCCTGCGCTCCGCAACGGGAGAGGCCACAACAGTGAGAGGCCCGCGTACCACAAAATAAATAAATAAATAAATAAAATAAAATAAAACAAAACTAGGACAGGATTCTGAATGATCAGCGACTCTCTGAAGAGAAGAGGCAGAGGAGGGTAGGTTAGAGGGTAGAGAACCTGAGCCCAAATAGGTGTGAGCTTTCACTGAGTTCAAAGCCACGGCCATTCTGCTCTGCGTGCCCTGAGTCAGAGCTGGAGGCACTGCTTCCACTGGAAAGAGGGCCTCATGGATTTCCAGACACCTGGCAGTCCTCACTTGCCTCTGGACACGTCTCAGTTTCCTCCTGAGGCTTCCCTTCTTCAGGCCATGCTTAAATGCTGCTATTTCTCAGGGCTGTTAGGGACTAAATGTTTACGTTCCTCCAAAATTCATATGTTGAAACCTAACCCCCAATAGGATGGTATTAGGAGGTAGAGCCTTTGGGAGGTAATTAGGTCATGAGAGTGGAGCCCCCAGGAACAGGGTTAATGTTCTTATAGGAAGAGGAACAGAGCTAGCATGTTCTCTCTTTCCACCATGTGAAGATACAATGAGAACATGGCCACCTGCAAACCAGCAAAGTAGGCCATCACCAGACACCAGATCTTCCCCGCCTTCAGACTGTGAGAAATAAATGTCTATTGTTCAAGCTACCCAGTCTATGGTATTCTCTTATAGCAGCTGAACTAAGACAGGCTCCCTTTTCGTCCCTGTTGTCTTTAACCTTATCTCTACACGTGGCACGTGGATTCAAACCCCACTAATGTGTGCTGAGTTCTCCCAAATCCATCTCCTTAGAGTTCTACTCTAAGAAACTGTAAACCCAGCTGGTTTGGGAGGGGACATTCTATGTGGTCCCACCCACCCAGAACCCTAGAGAAACAGTGCTCTGACTTCACTTACCACTACTCATCAGATATTCCCGGAAGAGCGGACACCGGAACCAAAACGGAAGCACGTGAAGATATGCAGTAAGGCCAGGAAACAGCTCCTTGAAGTTTGAATAGTTTGTACAAAAGTTTCCAAAGGCTCCAGCAACAAGCACTCCGTGGGGGTGAAACCCAAATATGTAGTTTTGACTTGGATTCAAATCCCAAGTTTTGATGAGCTACAGTTTGACATAAAAAAATAAAATGTTCCCTGCTTAGTTTCCAATAAGAAACAGAAGGACTCAGAATTAGTTCTAGTTCAAGAGGAAATGAAGGACATGACTCATTTCCGTTTCCTGGGGTAGAGCTGTTTCCACATTTTTTAACTGTTTCCTGAACCCAGAGGCCCTCATACACAGCCTTCTAAACTTTGTCAACTTAGTTTAGACCCCATTTAGGAACTTGGGCTGAATTGCAGGCTCTCTCCCTCTAAAAAGGGAAGAGCTTGAAAAATATGTGACAAAAGCACATTTGAATTCTTTTCCCAGCTTAAAACCATACTATATAAAACAATTCTACTCACATGAATTGGAAAATAGTCCTTAAAGTACCTCCAAATGGTCCAGCTTCTGACCCAGTCGGATCTCCTGCCTCCTTGCTCTGGGGTTTGCCAGTCAAAGTAAAGCCAAGTCAAATAAGGGATGTAGAGGAACCAGTAGTTGTACATGACCAGGAACACGATGACTCCAAGGCACAGCTGTGCTGTAAAAAAGGGGAAGACCTCAGGAATCAGGGTCAGTTAGCATCTACTCACTGTACTGTACAATCATTGGCCCAAGGTAGGGGGAATCTAATATATACAAAGCGTGTTCAACTGAACCTTGGTTCAAGTGAGGTGATGTAACAAGACAGCAACGGTACATTTCTTGGATGTTTAGTGTATACCAAGGACTGTATTGTGGATTCCACCAAAATATTTTTAAATGTAAGCCTCATATAGCCGCAGCATCAATGAAGCAGCCCTACCACTCCTAACATTCTTTTTATAAGAGGGAAAATAGCAGCTTAGGGAGGTTAAGTGAATTGCCCAAACTACACGGAGGTGTAAGTGGCTGACCTGTCTAAATTCAAGGTCCATTCTCAAAGCCCATGGCCCTACACCATCTCCCCGACGTGATACATGGAGGAACTGTCGCGGACGGGAGCAATGCAGAGGAATTCCTACTACAAGTGTTCACCTTGATTGAGCAGCCATTATGCATGTGCCCATGAAGAGGGCACCTTGCAATGACAAACTTCATATCCCGGAAGTCTTTTGCCAGAGACAGATATAGCACAGGAGGGACTCTACGCCTTAGCTCACCTACCACTTCTCTTGACGTTTCATAATGACAGAGCGATCCTAATTATTTGTGCACCTAATGATGTAGCTTCAAATAGATGAAGCAGGAATTGATAAAACCTGACCCGGACAGTAGGGACAAGAATATTTGCCTTTAAGTAATACATTAAGCTAAGCTAGACATTTTCTTTTTATGTCTGGGCTATGTGTTATACTAAAAAATATTTTTGAAAAGAAAAATATATCAATGGGGAGGAGGACAAAGACTTAAAGCCTGGCACAGAGTAAGTGCTCAACAAATGCCAGCTGTTACTATTGGTTTAAGGAGTGCCGTTACCTCTTCTTCTTTATTATGTGCTACAGTCTCTAATCTACTACTAACTTTGGTCCTCCAAGCTCCCATCCATTCTCACCTTTATTAAAAAGAGCTTTAGGGCTTCCCTGGTGGTGCAGTGGTTGGGGGTACGCCTGCCGGTGCGGGGGGCGAGGGTTCGTGCCCCGGTCCGGGAGGGTCCCGCGTGCCGCGGAGCGGCTGGGGCCGTGGGCCGTGGCCGCTGGGCCTGCGCATCCGGAGCCTGTGCTCCGCGGCGGGAGAGGCCACGGCAGTGGGAGGCCCGCGTACCGCAAAAAAACAAACAAACAAAAAAATAGCTTTGTCCCCAAACAATCCATCATGGTATCTGAGTAAGAGCGCCTTGATCTATTACTGCTTTATAGGTATGGATGTAGGTATAGATTGGGGTTGGGTTTTTTTGGGCAAAAACAGAGCACATGTTTATATTTCTAGAAATAATTAATTTCCCAGTATAGATTTAACCCAAATACTGAATTGAACCCATCAGAGGACTGACTTGCTCTCTCCAGGGTGGGTTAAAGGTTAAAAGTGTGTGAAAGGTTAAGGAAGCATGTGCCCTCCACCGTTCAGTGGGGTGTTTTCTTGCATTCTGGAAGTTTCCACGAGTCTAGAAGTGAGGC
Source organism: Physeter macrocephalus (assembly GCF_002837175.3). NCBI lineage: Eukaryota > Metazoa > Chordata > Mammalia > Artiodactyla > Physeteridae > Physeter > Physeter macrocephalus. Next base: position 123,691,660 of record NC_041215.1, on the reverse strand, counting down.
CAAAAGAGTGTCCTCTGCCCTCATTCCTACCAAGATCACTCTATTTTGATTTACCTGCTTCCCTCTACTCAGGTCTGTGCGCTGACAATGTACCCGTTAATTAATTTTATTTTATTAAAATGTGCAAAACATTTACAAGAAACATAAACAGGTCTCATTATTCTCTACCCCAAGTTGGATCAGGTGAGCTATGATGGAGCAAGGGAGGGAGGGCATAGGTACTGAGTAGTAACTGTCTCGCATGGGCAACCTTATTTACTCCTCCTTGCAATGCTCACGGTACAGAGTTCTGTCCCCATTTTGCAGTTGTGGAAACTGAGGCTCAGGGAGTTTGAGTGTCCAAAGGACTTGAACCTGGATCTGCCTAATCCTTAAACCCAGGCACATTTTTTTTTTTTAGAAAACCAAACTATCCCCAGCTAATGGTCCTAACACCATAAACATGTGTTTATTACAAGTACATAAGCAGGTTCATAAGCATAAAGAATCAGGCACATGAAAGGTTTTATTCTCTTTACTATAAAGGTGGAGAAACTAAGACCAAAAGCAAATTGACTTAATTTCAATCACAGAGTGAGTCAAGAGTAGGTCCAGAAACAAAGTCCCCCGGCTACTAATTCAATGGTCCACTCACCCAACCACATTCCTCTAGGTGAATACACACTGCATATCTCTAACATTCATTACGTGTTTTGCATGTACAGTGGTTAAGACGTGGATGGGAAATTGGACTCCTTATGTTGGAATGTGCCACCAACCAGCTTCCTGACCTGGGGCGAGGTCTTTTACTTCTTGAGCCTCGATTCCTTTACCTGTGAAATGGGCTAATAACAGCACCACTCTCCAAGGACTGTTGGGGGAATAAACAGAGAGATGTTACACTGCCTGGCACAGAGCAAGCGCTTGACAAATGGGAGCCATTTTTATAATAACTGTGTTTACTAGGATACATTTGGAGAATGCAAAAAGTAGAAGCAGACAAGATAACACTCATATTTCTGTCACCCAACAAAAACTACTGTTAAATTTTCCCGTCTTTTTTTTTTTCCATCAAACAGGTTATGTTTTTTTAACACAGTTGATCACACATATTTTTTATTCTGTATTTGATCACTTACGATTATCTCATCTTAGCTGCTTTAATTTGGCATTAAAACCTCTCCATAAGTGTTATTTTTAATGACTGAGCAACATTCCATTGGTTGTCAGTACTAATTCAAATTCTTTGGTTTTTGAATATTTGGGCTTCTAACAACTTTTCTCTAATAACATAATCTTGCATAAAGATTCCATTTCATATCACAAACAACACCAAAATAGTTTTTTAATCCCTTGATCCTAAATTGGATTGAAAGCAGAAAACACTAGGTGACTAGATCACCTCTATTTTCTATTTTTATCCCACTAAGCAATCCAAGGTAACACGATTCTCCTAAACTGGAGGTCAAACAGAAGAGAAAGTTAAAAAAAATTTACTCCAAAACATCGTGCAGCTCTCAAAACTAATGTTGATACTTTAAAAAAAAAATTGTTTAGATTCACAAACCAAGTTGCACTGAAGGCCTAAATTTCAGCTGCCTTTTTTTTTTATTAGAAAAATTATTTATTTCTTCTCCTCTCATACATCTTATTGTTCAGGAAACAGTCTTACATACATATCTGAAATGATGTACTGTCACACACACTGTTTAAAGGCAAAGCACCACAGGTAAAGCTGATCAGCTGTCCAGAGTTCTCAGCTTATGGGATCTCACTTCCTGATTTTACATTCATTTCTGAAGGTCAGAAATGTCATCTCCAAAAAATGTTAAGGGGGTTGTAAAAAATAATCATTTTATCCAATATTATAGTTGTAGAAATGAAGTATATTTTCTTTAAGAAATAAAAAAGGAAGAAAATGCCACTTAACATCGTTGGTATGTCAGTATAGGCCAGCAGGAAAAAATACTGATAAGCTTGTCTCTTTGATACCAAGAAGACATTCTAGTCCAAGCTATAATACGCTTCCTATGTTTTCACTAGATGTTTCTTTTCTGCTGCTTTTCATCCTTTTCCATATTTCATATCAGAGGACTGGTACAGCCTTGAAAACTTCATTAACAGGAGCGAATTCAGTATCCACTGATTTCTTCTCAAAAGGCACTCTAACCCATCAGATAGCCCGGCAGTTTCATTCTCATAAATACTCTAGCCATGAAAAAACTCAGTAGGACACAGACGAATCCAATTTAAAGAAGGAGAAATCTAATGAGTTTGGGAATGTTTGGTGCATTGGATGGGTCCAGGATTATGAAACCTAAACCTCCCATTGTAAACAAGAAGCTGGATGGGAGTCCTTCCATAATATATTGTCCATTTACTCTGTAGGCCAAGAAAGCTACTGGTCTCTGATACCCATGTTCATCAGTCACGGAGCCGACACTTGGAGGTTCGACAATAACATCATAAATGATTCCTCCCGCGATGAGGAAGTAAGACACCACGACCAGAGCGTACATCGTCATGGCCGACAGCATGTGCACCGAGGGCGGCTTCTTCAGCTTCAGGTTGGGACATTCGAGCACTAAGAACGGGACTGGGTACAAACTCTCCATGTTGGTGGCGGCAGGGGCAGCTGTCGCCTGCCAGCCCCACGCACCACCCAGGAACAGCTCTTCCTTTTTTTTTTTTTTTTCTTTGGTTGCATCACAGTGTTGTGGGAATCTTAATTCCCCAACCGGGGATGGAACCGGGCCCCCTGCAGTGGAAGCGCAGAGTCCTAACCACTGGACCGCCAGGTAATTCCCCTAAATTTCAGCTTCCTTGACTTGGGTACATTCTGGATAAGAAACCACAAGTCAGTCCCCAACCACTTATACTCTATTTTTACTTAACTGCCATAGATTCTACTTTCTCTACATCATTGAGGAAGCTGCCTCCCGCTATTCTTTTTTTTTTGAGGTGAAATTCACATAACATAAATTAGCCATTTTAAAGAAAACAATCCAGTTGCATTTAGTACATTGACATTGTTGTGCAACTCCCACTTTTATCTGGGTCCTAAACACTTGGATCATTCTGAAATAAAACTCTGTACCCATTAAACAGTTACTCCCTATTTCCCTTTCCCCTGTCCCTGGCAAGCACCAATCTGCATTCTTTGTTGACGGATTTACCTATTCTAGATATTTCATATAAATGTAATGATCCAATATGTAACCTTTTGTAGGCTTTCACTTACCATCAAGTTTTTGAGATTCAGCCATGTTGTAACGTATATCAGTACTTCATGCCTTTTTATGGCTGCATAATATTCCCATGTATGGATAGATCACAACTTGTTTAGCCATGTTTATCTGTTGATGCACAATGTGGGTTGTCTCCACTTTTTGGCTACTGTGAACAGTGCAGCAATGCCCCACTCCTTTTTCTTTTTTTTTTTTTTGTGTGGTATGCGGGCCTCCCCCTGCCGCGGCCTCTCCCGTTGCGGAGCACAGGCTCCGGACGCGCAGGCCCAGCGGCCATGGCTCACGGGTCCAGCCGCTCCGCGGCACGCGGGATCCTCCCGGACCGGGGCGCGAACCCGGTTCCCCTGCATCGGCAGGCGGACGCGCAACCACTGCGCCACCAGGGAAGCCCGCCCCACTCCTTTAACAGGACTGAAAGTCAGAAAGGCTCAGCTAAAGTTTATGCATCGTCACTAAGTTTACCATCATCAGTAAAGGGACAAAATGATATTTGCCTCTTCTTATGATCAAATGGGAAATACACCCCATCACCTTTGTGACCTTGTTGCCAAAAATGTCTAACCTGACTCTAATCATGAGAACATAATTAGGCAAGTCCAGACTAGGGGACGTCCTCCAAGATAATTAGCTGGCGTTGTTTTAAAAATATCAGTGTTATAAAAGATGAAAAAACAAATAAAGTGTAGGAACAGGTCTAGTTTTAAAGGAAAATTTGAAGACAGTTAGGGAAATTTGAATATGAGCCATGTATTAAATAAGATTATTGTTTCAATGATACATTTCTTGGGTGTGCTAATGGAATTGCAATTATGCACAAAATCCTTGTTTTCAGAAAACACATTCTACAGTATTGAGGAATGAACTGCAATGATTTTTACAACTTAATTTCTTACTTTCAAATGGTTCAAAAGCAACACTAACAACAAACTGTGTGTGTGTCTATAGAAACAGAGAAAACAAACACTGAAAAATCCTAAGAGTTGGTGAATCTAGGTAAAAAGAATGCATACTGAACTATTCTTTAAATACTTCTAAATTTCCAAAATTAAAAGACAGGGGAGGGGGCTTCCCTGGTGGCGCAGTGGTTGAGAATCCGCCTGCCAATGCAGGGGACACGGATTCGAGCCCTGGTTCTGGAAGACCCCACGTGCCGCGGAGCAACTAAGCCCGTGCACCGCAACTACTAAGCCCACGTGCCACAACTACTGAGCCTGCACTGTAGAGCCTATGAGCCACAACTACTGAAGCCCACGCACCTAGAGCCCATGCTCCGCAACAAGAGAAACCACCGCCATGAGAAGCCCGTGCACTGCAACAAAGAGTAGCCCCCGCTCGCTGCAACCAGAGAAAGCCCGTGGGCAGGAACGAAGACCCAATGCAGCCAAAAAATAAATTAAATAAATATATTTTTAAAAATAAAATAAAATAAAGAAAAAATATGGGGAAATGTATGAATTATACATGTAATTGATAAAAATGCAATAAGTTAAGCACTGCTATTTGACTGGGAACAAGTTGGGACCTCACAGAGAGCCCTACATTTGCAGCAAAGTCTTCACCTCCGATCTCATACATACAGAGGGAATAATCGATCCATTGACCCACTTTTAGCTTCAAAGCTGCCTTCAGGTATGCCTAGCTTTATAGAAAGAAGTGTTCCAGCAAAATCAGGGATATAAATTTCCTTTTTTCATGAACTAAAGCCTTTTGGCAAGGAGTGGTGGCCAGGCCTACAGCTTTTGGGTGGTGGAAGGTCCTTCAGTGCTTATGTGGACTTTTCCTACCTCTGCTGCCTCCATCCGTTCTGGCTTCAAGGGATTCAACCTGAACACTTAAAATACAAGAGAGTACAAATGAAAATGTATTGTAGTGTTTGACCCATGGCAAATGCTCCATAGATGTTAGCAGAATTTGAAAAGTAAATGAATCCTAACAACACACTTTGCCTTTGGCATTTCTTCAATCAAAGACCTGATGTACATAAGTTGAAAAACTCCTTTTTTAAGTTCTAGGTTTTAGTTTTCCTTCTTTATCAGCTTTTTTAAAATTTAATAAAGTATTATTTATAATATGGAAAAATAATTGGTTAGTGAAACTTAAATAAAATAACACAGAGAAAGCCATTAGAACAATGATGGTGCAGGAATTCCCTGACAGTCCAGTGGCTGGGACTCCATGCTTTCACTGCCAAGGGCTCAAGTTCCATCCCGCCAGCCACGTAGTGTGGCCAACTAAATAAATAAAAGGAGAATACTTAAAAACAAAAACGAAAACAATGATGGTATGATGGTGGAAGCAACTCTTTTGCCCCTTTCCTGTTTGCCTATTTCTGTTCCACTCTAACCTTACAAGAACCTAATTATAGGCATGAGATCACTAAGCAATTGAAACTAACTCCTGACTTACCCTCTCCTGAATGCATACCATGCTTTGCCCAACCTGCTGATTCTTTTCCTAGATAAAAAGAAGTAAAAATGAAGAATTAAGCAGTTAAAAAATGACTAGCTCTCTACCCCCAATAGTCCCCCAAGCAATCCTGCAGACAGATCACACGGGCAAGATAACATCTGAAGAGAGTCAGCCAGTGTGCACTCAATGGAGAAAGATGTAGAACCCAACCTCCTGCCTTGATGATTCACTGAGATTCTTCCTCCCTCCCCCATTTTTTCTTTTAAAGACTATCATGGCTGAGCAGAATCTTCAGAGCTGGTCTCTGGACATGAGTCCACCTTCTCCCCAGACTGCCGGCTTTTCTGATAAAAACACCTTTCCTTTCTACTGACACTTGCCTCTTGAATTATTGGCTTACGAGCAGCGAGCAGCCAAACCTCGGTTTGGTAACAATGGCATATAGGAAACTCTCAATAAATGTTAGCTATCAGCCACCACTGACTGCTTGAGACCTTTAAAAACACCAGTTTCATATGGCTCAACCCAATGTACTATTTATTTTCTAGCGCATATATTATTTTAATAAATTTTTTTAAATAGGTAGTAAACAAGAGGAAAGGAATATGCCAAAACATTTAACAATAGTTATCTCTGGATGGGAATATGGACTTTTTTCTAGTCTCTTCTAAAAGCTCTTCTACAGTTTCCAATTTTTCTAATAACTAGCATGAACTACCTTATAATCAAAATTTATTTTAAAAAGATAAATAAAATGGTTCCACTAAAGGGAAAAAAAAAGAACCTAAACACTGCAGAACAAATCTACTTATGTAAGAATATTCTCGGGCTTCCCTGGTGGCGCAGTGGTTGAGAGTCCGCCTGCCGATGCAGGGGACACGGGTTCATGCCCCGGTCCGGGAAGATCCCACATGCCGTGGAGCGGCTGGGCCCGTGAGCCATGGCCGCTGAGCCTGTGCGTCCGGAGCCTACGCTCCACAACGGGAGAGGCCACAACAGTGAGAGGCCCGCGTACCGCAAAAACAAAACAAACAAAACAACAACAAAAAAAAACAAACAAAAAAAAAGAATATTCTCATCTTTAACATGATTCTATTAAATCTGATGAGCAAACTCCATCAGAAAAACATTGTGAAACTAGTGGAAGTTAACTTACTTGCGTTAAGTAGTGACCAGTGACCAATTAAGAAATAATTTAAAATATTTAACTTGTATGTGTATCCTTTCCACTTGTATCCAAGAAGTTTTCATTTTTCCCCCTAGGAAAACTGTTTCTATACTTATTTTAGCCATTTAACATAGTATGGAGAAAGAAAACAACTGAGAGGCAAGCAAAATCCTTTAGCACATCACATTCTTTTCCTTTTTATTCCTGAGGCATTGTATTTCAAAACATCAATCAGTGTCATCTGCTGGTATAAGAATGTAAGTATAACATTCCTCTAATTTTTAAAATTCCTGTTTTAAGAAAACTTGCCTCCCAGAGTTTCTTAGGATGAGGATGGGGCTAAAAGACAAATCTCAGAACACGTTGCAGAATTTTTCAGCCTAGTATTCCTCATATGTGGGTCTGTCTGCTCCATACCGCCTTTAAAAAGTATTGCCGTACAAGGATCTGCATTTTTCTTGTTTAAAAGTGAATTCATTATTGGACCTATCTCTTTGCCTAATGAAGTCAAATAAATTATAACAAGGATCCAGTTGAAACCAGTCCCATTTTCATACTATTTCAGAAAGCTTTACAAGCTGAAGGACGAAAGAAGCACAAATACTTTGTACACCTACAAACTGAAAAACCACATAAATAATCCATGATAAAAGAGGCACAATAGTGTTTATGCAAGTCCAGGAACCTGGTATGAATCACTAGAGTGAATGTTAAAATGTGCTCCCTCAAAATTTTCCAGATTAAGGGAGACTAAAAAGATGTAACTACATACAACACGTGGATTCCTTTGCTATGAAGGACATCAGCAGGACAATCGCTGAAATATGAAGAGGGCCTCTGGATTAGGTCATAGTACAGCAACACTGTTATTTTTCTGATTTGGATAATTGTACTGTGGTTATGTAAAGAGATATATATTAGGAAATATGTGCGGAAGTACTTAAGGATAAAGGGAGACCATGTCTGCAACTTACTCTTAAAGAGTTCAGATGAGGATGATGATGATATACATGTGTGAGAGAGAAAGATAAAGGAAACATGGTAAAATGTTAACATTTGGGGAATTTGATGAAGAAATATAGAAAATTACAAAAAAATCTTATAATTATTATTTCTGAAGTTACTTCAAAATAAAAAGTGAAAACAATTTTACGGGCCCTCCTTGACACCCACAGAATCAAAATCTCTGGGGAATTTGCATTTTAACAAGCCCCCAGGTGATTCTTAGATATGCTCTACAGTTGAAAACTTCTGATATAAATAAAATCAACAGTGGAAGACTCAGCATTTTTTGACGTCAATTTTCTCCAAATTAAACTATAAACTAATCTCAATCAAAAAGCAATTCCAATGAAAACCCCAGCAGGCTTTTTAGTATAAACTGACAAACCAATTCTAAAATGCATATGAAAATGTAAAGAACCTATAATAGTCAAAACAACTCTGAAGAAAAGAACAAAGCTTGAGGGCTAACACTATCTGATTTCATGAATTATTATAAAGTCACAGTAATCAAAACAACATGGTAATGGCATCAAGACAGATAAACAGATTAATGGTACAGAATAATCCAGAAATGAATCCACACATATATGGACAACTGATTTTTGACAAAAGCACAAGCCCAATGCAGTAAAGAAAAAACAGCTTTTTTTTCCTTTTGAACACCAGAGCTGCAACAATTAAACACATGCCCCAAAAATGAACTTGGACCTTGTACTATATACAAAAATGAACCCAAAATGGATCATAGATCTATATGTAAAACCTAAAAGTATAAAACTTGAAGAAAACGTAGAAAATCTTTGTGAACTGGGATTAAGCAAAGATTTCTTAGATATAACACCAAAAACACAATCCATAGAGAAAATATGGATAAGTTAGACTTCACCAAAATTTAAAATTTCTGCTCTGCAGATACACAAAAGATAACTCATAGACTGGAAGAAAAAAATCTATGCAAAGTGTATGGCTGATAAAGGACGTGTATCCAGAAGAACACAAACTCTCAAAACTCAATAACAGGAAAGCAAGCAACCCAATCAAAAATGGGCAAAAGATTTAAACAGGTACTTCAACCAAGAAAACATACGGGGACTTCCCTGGTGGCACAGTGGTTAGGAATCCGCCTGCCAAGGCAGGGGCCATGGGTTCGAGCCCTGGTCTTGCAAGATCCCACATGCCGCAGAGCAACTAAGCCCATGCACCACAACTCCTGAGCCCGCGTGCCACAACTACTGAAGCCTGCGTGCCTAGAGCCCATGCTCCGTAACAAGAGAAGCCACCACAATGAGAAGCCCGCACACCACAACAAAGAGTAGCCCCCGCTCGCCACAACTAGAGAAATGCCGTGCGCAGCAACAAAGACCCAACACAGCCAAAAATAAATGAATAAAACAAATAAATTTATATTAAAAAAAATGAAATAAGACTAAATTAAAAGATTATTACCAAAAAAAGAAAACATACAAATGGCAAACAAGCACATGAAAAGATGTTCAACATCATTAGACATCAGGGAAATGTGAACGAAAGCTACAATGAGAGACGCCACTACACACCTGTTAAAGTTGCAAAGGTTAAAAGGACTGCCTATATCAAATGATGGCAAGGATACGGAGCAACTGGAACTCTCATACGGTGCTGGTGGGAATGTAAACTGGTACAACAACTTGGAAAGAAAGTTTGGCAATTTCTTAAACAGTTAAACCTGCTCCTACCGTAACGTGATCAACCATTCCATTCTTAGGTTTACCCAAGAATAAAGAAAGTATACATTCATTAAGACTTGTAGGTAGAGGTTCACGGCAGTATTATCAATAATAGCTACAACCCAAATATTCATCAATAGATGAATGAACAAACAAACTGCAATATATTCACTCACTAGAATATCACTTTGAAACAAAAAAGCTATGAACTACTTAATACACATACAAAAAGAAAGAATCTCAAAATAATTATATTCAGTGAAAGAAGCCAGACCAAAAAAAAAAAAAAAAAGAGTATATATGCTGTGTCTCCATTTATATAAAACACTAGAAAATGCAAACTAGTATTATGAATGACAGCAACCACATTAAGTGGATGCTTGTAGATGGGGGAAGGAGGGGTTACAAAAGGGATATGAGAAACTTTTGGGGATGATGGCTATATTCACTATCTTAATTGCGGCAATATTTTTTTCGGGTGTGCATATGTGACAACTTAAACTGTACACATTAAATATGTGCAGTGGGAATTCCCTGACAGTCCAGTGGTTAGGACTCAGCGCTTTCACTGACAAAGGCCCTTGTTCAATCCCTGGTCGGGGGACTAAGATCCCACAAGCCGCACGGCACAGCCAAAAAATAAAATAAAATAAAATACGTGCAGTTAACTGTTTGACAGTGTCACAATAAGGCTGCTTCAATAAATAAGTAAATAAATAGACCCATTCAGTAAAAGATCACAGTCTCACCACATGGTCTTAGGTAAGATACATACCTCTTGAGCTTCAGCTTTCTCACCTAAAAAAAATAAATCTAATAATCCCTGCCACAAGGAGCTGTAGATAGAAGATGGTCAATAAATGTTGGCTCTCTCTTTTTCAGTTTTCCACTTTTCAGTTAGCAGGTTGGTAGCACACAAGCTAGTAAGTAATGTTTCAGTTTCTTGAATATTAAGATTGGAAGATAGGTGATCCAGCAATTCCACTTTTCCCAGCATTTACTGAAGGAAATGAAATCACTATCTGGAAGAGATATCAGCACCCCGCCATGATCACGGCAGCATTATTTACAAACAGTCAAGACGTGGAAACAACTAGTGTCCATCAACAGATGAATGGATACAGAAAATGTGATATATACTACATGTATGAAATGGAATATTATTCAGCCATGGAAAGGACATCCTGCCATTTGTAACAAGGTGGATAGCCCTTGAGGGCTTTACGCTACGTGAAATCAGTGAGGCAGAGAAGGACAAATACATAATCTTACATGTGTGGACAAACAAACAAAACAAAAGAACAAGCTCATAGATACAGAGAACAGATTGCTGGTTGCCAAGGGTGGAGGTATGGGTGGGGGGGGCCGGGGGAGGCAAAATGAGTAAAATTGATCAAAACGTAAAAACTTCCAGTTATAAGATAAAGAAGTCCTGGGCATGTAATGTACAGCATGGTGACTATAGTTAACAATACTGTACTGCATATTTGAAAGTTGCTGAGAGTAAATCTTAAAGACCTCATCATCAGAGGAAAAAAAAGGTGCAACTATGTGTGGTAATGGATTTTAACTAAACTTACTGTGGAAATCATTTTGCAACAGACATATACCAGATCATTATGTTGCACATCTAAAAATAATACAATGTTATAAGATTGGAAGACAGGCCCTTAACATTTATCTCAAGGAAACAGTATTTGATTTCATGACTAAATGACACATTTTGCTTTTTTTAAAAAAAATATATATATATCCCAAGTGCTAATAGCTTAAACTCATTTCCTGATGGTGGAAAGAAAAATGCAATCCAAGATTTTGATTTAGAGACTTTAAAATACATAGTTAATAAAACTTCTCTTATCACCATTGGAAGGAGATACTACATCAACTCCTTACTTTAAAATAATTAAAATGGAAAGAAACAGGTAAGCGTTTATACTGCCTTTACTGTTAAGAATTGAATTGTAGGGTAATCAATGGCCCTAGATGATGAGGAAAAATTATTCCTGGCATAAATTCTGGTTAATATGTGAAGAATGAACGATAGAATATGAAAATTACCATTTTGTAGTCCCAAATAAAACAGTTAATTTGGTCAAGGATCATTAATGGAGACTAGGTGAAAGGTCAACGGTCAATAGGGAACTTTTATTTGCAGCATGTCAATTACCACACCTCACATTACTTCCTACCTGTACCCACTGACCACTCTCAGACACTAATAATGGGACAGCTAGACATTATGTGCCTTCTGACATAATGCAACATGAGCACACAGCAGCACCTCGGAAAAGGACTTGCAAAAAGGTTTCACCTAAATCTAATCAAACCTTTAGCTCCAACTTCCATTTTAGAAGAAATACAGGGAATTGAGGAACATGTTAACCCTACAAAATAGCAATCAGAGAACTCCTGAAGGTGACACATCTTGCAGGACAGATAACCTGGCTTCTTCAATGCTTCATTGACAAGAAAACAAATGGGGGAAAAACTGTTCTAAATTAAAAACTAAGTGCAACCCGGGGGGCTTTTTGGGATCCTGATTCAAGTAAGTCACACATAAAAGTGTATTTGGGGCTCAACTTTAGGAAATATGAATATTGACTTGGTTTAGATGATTTTAAGCAATTACTGTTAATTATGCTACACGGGACAATGTTACTATAATTATGTAAAACAATTTTATAATAGGCATACTAAAGTACTTGGGATTAAAATACAATGTGATTTGCTTTAAAATATTTTTGCAAAATAGGTAAAACTAATATAGCAAATTGTTAAAATAATTATAAATCCAAGTAATGGGTATATGGGAGTTTATACCCTTCTCTACTCTGCTGTATGTTTGGAATTTTTCATAATAAAATTTCCAAAATATATGATAACACAAAATAATATGCTCCTAGTAACACTAATGTCAATGCATGCAATAAGAGCATTTAAACGAATTGTCTGTCAAGCCACTGTAGTTTGATTCAAATTAGGACTGGTGAGCCATGTCTAAGTCATTAGTCCATTCACATGTGACACATAAGGCTCTACCACCCACCTTGTGACCCTGAGCAGTTACTACACCTCCAAGCTCTATCTTTGGAAAATGAGCACAGGGGTTAGCCCCTACCTCTAGGGTCGCTGTGGGGATTTACATACATGAGTTGATACAAACAGGGACATGTGGGGTGGACCACTTCCCTTTTGGGTGACAGAATGAAGACATTCAACCAGTACTTATTGTGTGCCTTCCATGCGCCAGGCACGTGCTGGGTACTCCCCCACTGAGCCTGTGAACTAGGATGTATCAGGGAGGAAGAAATTTTCCTCTACCCTCCTACATTCCTCTGGCTGATCTAAGAATTAAATTGACGTGAGACAGATTAATGGGAGAAAATCAAACAAAATTTTAATAATATGTATGCCTGGGGCAGACCCAGGAAAACTGAGTAACTTGCCAAAATGGCCAAAACCTTCCCCTTAAATACCATCCTCAGCTAAAGACAAAAAAGGATACTGAAGGTGGGTTGAGTCGGTTATGGGAGGTTATCAGGAAAAGCACAGTAAGGAAGAGTAAGGTTTTATGCAAATTTAAGTCCCTGCCTTCTTCACTGGTAGGTTTCTAGAGATTTGGTCATCATCCTCTTCCTGGTACAGCAAGGGAGACACCCTTACAAATAGAGATTTCCCTTATAAATGTAAATGTTTCTTACAAAAGGGTAACTCCCACTAGGTTTTCAGAGTTTTTCCCATGTCTGCTGCTTCTTAGAAAATAACCAGCTTAAAATAATTAATATACCAGAGAGATATATTTTGGAATGGCAAATTCTGCTCTCCTACAGACGGCAATAGAGACCTTTCGCAAGTAACCACAGACATACACAAATACAAGCAATGATAAGGGCCATGGAAGGAAAGGACAGTGGGCTATCAGAGATGTGCTGGCTGATGAGCAAGAAAGTCAGTCTCCAGGTTCAAGGCATTAAATTGGACAGCGTAGTGGTTAAAGCAGGAGCTCTGGGTAGAATATTTGGGTTTGCACCCAGCCCCTCCACCTCCTACTAACTGTGTGACCTTGAACAGTTCACTTCACCTCTTAGTTCCCTCATCTGTACAATGAGCGCAGGAAGACACAGTCCTTACCTCATAGGGCTGTTGTGAAGATTACATGGTTCATAGTGTATGGTGCTTAGAACTGTAGAGGTAGATGGCAAGTGCCAAGCTGTAGCTGGCAGAACAGTACCTGACACACATGAAGTGTGTGTCGATAAGTGTAGCTGTTACCTCAATGGTACTTTGGCCTAGAGCAAAACAAAGTGTAATGCTGTCTCAACAGTTTGGCCTAGGAGGACTTAACGAGTTAATTATTTGAATTTCCTTTTTTAGTAAACTCTAGCTATACTTGGAGAGATTATTAAAAAAAAAAAATCCGATGTGCAGGTTCCATTCTGAAACAAATGAATTCAAAATTCTAGGGATAGAGCCTGGGCATCTTATTTTTTAGAAATTCCTCCAGTGATCTTAATGTGCAGCCAGGGTTGAGAACCACTGATCCAGGCATTCAAAATGTAAAATGGTTTCAAAATTGTAAACCTCTACAGTGTAATGAATTTATTATTACTGTGGCCTGGACAGTGTACAACCCATGATCTTATAGCACACAAATGACTTTAGCCTTCTGAAGAGTTTAAGTTCCCAGTAATTCCTGTCCTCTTATACCCCCTCCATTTCCCTGACCCTCCCCATGCCCCCGCCAAGAGCAGAACAAACATCCAGAGAAAAAGCTCCCAGATAAGCCCCCTGCCCCGTCTAGTGACTGGCTCCTGTGCATTTCTACATGGGCTTAACTTGGGAACTGGCTAGAACACACTCTCCTGGGTCGAATTATTTACAGACAGAGGCCATCCAACCCAGCCTAACGTGTGGTGCAGTCTTCTTTGCAGCAAGGTAGCTTTCTGCATCCGGAAAATCTTAAACACGGAAAAACTAACACAGATATATTTGTTATGAGGGTGGGGATAAGGAAGGAATCAGGTTTCAAATCCTTGGGCATTGTTTTTCCATTTATGAATCGATAATTCAAGAAACGAGTTTATCTACTTTTGAGGGGCTTAAGTGCAATGTCCTATAGCTCGATTGGGTCGTGGTTACACTTGGATGTATACATTTGTCAAAACTCATCGAGTTAAAATCTGTGCCTTTTACTGCGGGTAAAGTACACCTCGAGTTTTAAAAACAGCACGGGAAAATAAAGTCGGCAATCGGTGGCTTGCTACAAGGTTCACGTGGAAAGCTGAATCAAAGAGGGGAGTCCTAAATTAGCCACAAACGCCCTCTGTGACCTGCCTGCTCTGGCTTACAAGGGAAGTAGTGGTGTCCGGGCGGGGGAGACGGAGCCCCAGACACCGCTGTGTTTCGTTCGCCCCGATCTTGCGCGGCCGGGAGTCCTTACCGAGCAGAAGGAAGGACAGGACCCACTGCAGCACCGCCGCCGTCTGCAGCCGCCGCGCCAGCGGGATGTTGAGCGGCGCAAACTCGACCTTCATGGCCCGGCCGGAGCGAGGACTGCGCCGAGCGCTGCCGCCTGGGACCTCGCTGCTCCGCGGCGCCTGCCGCGTGTGCGCTGCCGGCCGGCCCAGCGCCCGGCACCCCGGCGCAGAGGAGGCGGCGACCGCCCCGGAGTGAGCGCGGACTGGACTTAGTCTTGGGTGGGAGGGCGCGCCGGGGCTGAGGCTGGAGGCTGCCAATCACGCGCCCGGGCTCGGGAGCAGCTGCGGCGCCCGGGGCGCATTGGCTGGCGCGCCCGGGCGCGGATGAGAGCGCGCCGCGTGGGGCACAAGGGTGGACGAGAGGGGTCACCTGGCAGCCTGCCAGAGCTCGGCGACGCGGGCTCCTGCAACCTGGCCCAAGACCTGGGATCTCCACCGGGCTCTGACCATTGTTCAGCTGGTCGATTACTGTGCGCTAGGCTTCAGCATCCGCCTTTAAACCCACCTCTTCCTCCGAGGGTGTCTGCAGCTGGGAAAGGGTTAGGATCTCCCACCAGCTGTTGGAAGGCGCAGGAGGTAGCTTCTCTGGAGCTTGGTACCCATCTGTTTGTTGGTCTGTGTTCCCCACACCACCCCAAAATTCTGGGGCCTCCTCATCTTTGTGTCTCAGATTCCTATACGAATCCTGGAAAACTTTCGCTTATTCATTCAAAGGACATTTACTGAATACCTCCCACGTGCGGGGAACCATTCTGGGCGCTGGGGATACACTCAGTAACCAAGTCATTCATCGATTTTCAGAGGGTACAAATTATGGGGGGTGGGGGGGTGGGGATAAACATAAGGAAAATAACCACACAATTGGGTGTGTAATTGCAAAGTGAAACACTACCATGAATAAATGAGAAGGTTCTAGGACTTAGACTGGAAGGTCAGTCTCGGAAGAAGTGACCTTGACTTTAATTATAAGGGTGAATCTAATTCAAGCAAAGGGAAGCACATGTGCAAAGGTCCTGTGGCTGAAACTCAAAGAAGACCAATATAGTGGGAGCTCAGGTAACAAGGAGGAGAATGGAGTGAAATGAGTAAGAAATGGTAGCCAAGGACCAAGTCCTTGCAGGCTGTGTTTAGGGTTCAAGTCTTTACCCTAAGATTTGCCAGTGAAGGGTTTCAATTATGAGGTGTTAAATAAATGGATGGATTCTAAATTATGCCTCATGCTGTGAGCGCCCACTACATTTTCTTTGTAAATCTTCCTGTATAGTTGACCAACACCAAGTGGCAGGTAGCTGTCAAGTCATTGCTAGAAGGGATCTGGAAGAGGGCAAAACAACAGAGTTGACTACCCATCCCCCCACCATGCCCCTTTCTCCTTCAACGTTTTAATAGAAAGTTGGATAAAAATAACAACCACTGGGTAGTTCAGGGGAGTTGTTTGTGACTTTTTGTATGCAAAACTTGCAGTTGTTTTTTTTTGTTCCTAATTGAGAAATAACTTTTTTGTGTGCGCCGCATTTTCTTTATTTCAAGCCACAGGTCTACTTGGAGGGTCATGCAGCCAGTGGCTTATAAATAAAATCAGAGTCTATGAATAGTGTCAGCAAGTTAAGAGACAGAATCACTGAATTCTCTTGTTAGGTAAAGAGCTCACATCTTTGGAATCCATGACTCGGTATTATTTATGGCACACCTGAGAGGTACCTTGCTCCGATTAACATCACCATGCTACTCACTACAAAAAAGCCCAAGGGTAAACTACTGAAGATGCTAGGGTCACCATTTTCCGAAGACTGAGTGCTAACCCAACCCATGGACTTCATCACAGCTTTCTTCCATGTAGAATAACGAATTTCACTTTCCTTGGCGTTGATCTGAGGTTCAAACCGCTCCATCGTGACAGCTGACAAATCCTCAGGCTCGAGACTCCAAACGCTGACCCCTTCTGCAGCCCCGGCTGCCATGGCAGCTCCCAGGGCAGTTGTTTCAGGCATCAAGGGCTTCACTACTGGGATATACAGAATGTCTGCTTGTAGCTGCATAAGAATTTTGTTGTTGGTCATTCCTCCGTCTACCTGCAAATGGCTGAGTGGAATTCCACAGTCCCGGTTCATGGCATCCAAAATCTCTCGGGTTTGGAAACAAAGAGCTTCTAAGGAAGCAAAAGCAATATGGCGTTTATTGGTGAATTGGGTGAGCCCACAGATGATCCCTCTTGCACTGGGCTCCCAATAAGGTGCATATAGCCCTGAAAAGGCTGGGACAAAATAGCAGCCATAAGAGGAACCTACTTCTTTAGCAAGTTTTTCAATCTCCTCTGAGGTCTTTATAATTCCAAGATTGTCTCTGAGCCAGCGAACAACAGCACCGCCTATAGCTACCGAACCTTCTAATGCATAATGTACTGGTTTGTCTCTGCCGAGTTTGTAAGCCACTGTGGTCAGAAGGCCATGTTCAGAAAATATGCACTTACGGCCTGTATTACATAGTAAGAAACAGCCTGTTCCATACGTGTTTTTGGCTTGTCCATCCTGGAAGCACAGTTGTCCCACCAATGCGGCAGATTGGTCCCCCAAACACCCAGATATTGGCACGCCTTCCAAGGCCCCAGCTTTCATTAGGCCATAGATCTCAGAAGAACTCCGGACATTTGGAAGAATTTTCATTGGCACTTCAAAAAATTCGCAGAGCTCTTTATCCCATTCCAAAGAATGAATGTTGAAAAGCATCGTCCTGCTTGCATTTGTTACATCCGTACAATGGACGCCTCCACTGGCTCCTCCTGTCAAGCTCCAAATAAGCCATGAATCAATGGTCCCAAAAAGAGCTCTATCTTCTTCAACTGCCTTTTGAACTTTTCTCACGTTGGCAAGGAGCCAACGAAGTTTCACTGCACTGAAGTAAGTGCTAAGTGGAAGGCCTGTCTTGGTCTTGACAAAGTTATTATTTACTGGAATGCTTTTACTAAGACTCTCAACGGTAGATTGCGTTCTTAGATCAAGCCACACCACAGCATTGTAGAGAGGTTCTCCAGTTAACTTGTCCCAGACCACAGTGGTCTCCCTCTGGTTACTTATACCAATAGCTTTTACGTTGGAAATATTGAGCTGTCCAAGTTTCTCACACGTTTTCTCTATACACTCATAGACGGACTGCAGGATTTCCTGAGGGTCTTGTTCCACCCATCCTTCTTTTGGAAACTCTTGTTTTATTTCCACTTGATGATGACTAAGTAGTTCGGCTGTTTTTGGATTGAAAACCAAAAAGCGCGTCGAGCTTGTGCCCTGGTCCACTGCTCCCACCAACTGCCCCAAAACTGCTTTCTTCGTGGCTGCCATGAAACTCGCTTAGGTCGGCGGGCGGGCGACAGCGTCCCGTTTCCCGGGTGACGGCGGCGGGCGGGGGAGGGGCAGACGGCGAGCCGGGAGGGCCAGCCGGCGTGCGGCCGTAGAACGCAGTATCGGCAAGGAGCTTCTCGCCCCGCCCCTCCCTCGAAAACCCTCCCTCGTCTAAAACCTGGAAAGGAGTCATCCCTTCATCAGTTGACCCACACGTGGAACAAGTATGTAGGGAATGCCTGCTTTGCACCGGGCATTGCCCTGCGTGCTGATAGCACAAAGGTGAATTAAGACACGGTCTCTGAGCCTTTGAGAATTCACACGCATTCATTCACTGATTATTTATGGAAAGGCTGGTATGTGCTAAGCAGTAGGTGGGGAGTGGAGATGGGCTGAATAAGAAAGGTCTCTGTCCTCATGGGGTTCACGGTCTAGTGAGAGAAACAGAAAATAAACCAAATGTGTGCTAGTGCCCTGAAAGAAACATGCAAGTTCCAGTGATAGCGAATGAGCACCTAATTAGAAGAGATTGGAGGTAACAAGAGTGTAAGTAGGGAGACCCTAAGGAGGCTATTGTAGGGTGAGAGTAGAGGATGGTGGCTTGGTCTGCTGTGTTAGCAAAGGGGAATAGAGATGGATTTGACATAAGCCTGGGAGATGTAAATGGCAGGACTGATTGATTAATTGGACTCACAATCTCTTAGGAGGTAAGAAGAGCAGCATACCCAGGACTCCTACGCCTCGTCGCTTGGAGTTAACTCGTCTGATTCATGCTCTTGTCATTTTCCCTGCGCCCTCAGCAGGTAGAAAACAACTGTCATACCCCATCACAGCGCCTTTAAGCAAAGCAGGGACCCATGAGGGTCCATCACCATTTTAATTAGCAACTAAATCATTCACTCACTTGTTTAACAGTCAACACATGTTTATTTGTGTACCAGGTTATTGGAGTTAAATGATTATTGGAGTTAAATGGTGAGAAAGTTTTAATTCAACAAGCTATTCAAAACAACTTTTCTGTAGGAGTTTTGTTGATCTCTAGAAATAAAACTAATAGGAAAACATGAACCTTACACGTTTTCTTTCCAAACTACACATTTTGTGGAATAGGGAGCTTACAGCAGAGAAGATGAGGGATTTGTCCAAGGTACCCTAGCCAGTTACTGGCAAGGAGTAGACCTAGACCTCTTTACCGCTGTACTAAAACAGATGAGTAGAAGCAACGTCGTGTAGGATCATGGTTTCAAACTTTGACTTTAGCAGGGGGATTTTTTTTTTAATCTTCAAATAACTCCAATTTATAAAAGAAATCAAAGTGAAACTGCTCTTGTTGGAAATGAATGGGGAGCCTGACTCCCACCTTCTCAGTATCTTCCTCCTTCCCAAGGTGAATCTTTAGCAAAATGAAACTGATATCAAACAGTTACAGAACCTCTGAGGGATCGGTAAAACCCAGGTTGAAAACCACTTTTTTTCTTTTTTTTTTGGTGGTGGTGGGTAGGCTAATATTTGGAGAAATACAAAGTTTAAACAGGTTTGCAGTTAAAAAAAACTCTATGTGATATATACACTTTACTCAGTGCTTACCATCTACCAGGTACTGGGCTACATGCTTTCCGTGCTGTGTTTGATTTAAGCCTCACAGCAACTCTCCAGGGTAGGTACTATTATTCCTTTTACCAGTAAAGATAGTGAGGCTAGAGGTCAAACTAATTGTTCACCTAGTAGGTAGTAAAACTAAGTTTCTGTTTTTAGAAAATAGGCTTGTCTGTTTCTAGAACCTGAGCAAGTAACTGCCGTACTAAGCTCTTCCTCAAATGATACCACGAGGGAGGAAGGGAATGTTGAAATAGAGGAACCGGTCACTGAACCTCTGGTAGAAGAATGCAGAGGACCAACTTTGTCATGGTTTGGGTTGGGGTTAGTTATTCATTCAGTCAACAAATATTGATATTTACCAGTCATATACTATGTGCTTGGCTTTGGGTACAGATGAGTGAATAAAACATGCATAACTTTTCAATAATTCAACAAAAATGTATAAAGCACCTCTGCCATGGTTAATTGCTGAAGTGGCCATGGTGATAGGAAATCAACGCTGTCTGGCTTGAAGATCTGAGATTCCGGCAATCGAGTGTGGTTCCTCTTTCCACTTCTCAACTCTAATTAAGGAATGAGAA
This sequence comes from Physeter macrocephalus, assembly GCF_002837175.3. NCBI lineage: Eukaryota > Metazoa > Chordata > Mammalia > Artiodactyla > Physeteridae > Physeter > Physeter macrocephalus. The sequence goes on along the minus strand of NC_041215.1, from coordinate 123,671,150 downwards.
GGTGATAGTTTAGATTGTCGTATAGATTACAAAAGCCTATCCTTGGAAATGAATAACTAAAAATCACTTCCTTGTTTTATTTTGTTTCCTGTGCATTTTACCATAGCTAACTTCTACTAACAAGAAGATGATGTTTTTCTATTTTACTGTAGTTTAAGTTAAAATGTTCCTATCGTTAAGTTTAAGAGGAAACAGCATTCTCTCTAGATTGAGAGTCCTTAAAGGGGACAGTTTAGGACAAAGGTCACTGTTCTGGTTTTCATAAGATGCATTAGTCATAAAGATAAATATTTCTCTCTCATTCACACACACACCACATAAACTGTGAACCCAACCATCACAGTTACCATAATTCATTGAGAGTGACTGGCTCGGGTTAAAGTCAAATAGAGGACCATCACTATGGTAATTTTGATGGAATGTCCTTCACGAAATTCTATTCTCAAGGCTCTTCTGAACAAAGTTCAAGAAATTTGCCCAGGCCCCTCTGTTTTCTTATTTTCTTCTCAATGAACTATGTTATCAATCTGACAGGGCTGGAGTATGTTTGTTCTGGGCAAAGTTTCAGGAGTCTTTCCCAAGAGAGTGAGACTCTGTAGCCACAATGATAATGGTCCAAAGTTTACCTTTCCTCTGTGTTTTCTTGTTGCTATAGGCACATACAAGTTCTCAGACCCTATATACTATGCTTTCTTTTCACATTCTCCTTTGAGAGCTCATTGATATAGGTTCAATTTTTATCTTTCCATTAGTTAATATTAATATTTGTTATTTGCTCTACAAAACAGGTGCTTCCATAGATGCTCTTTTAAACTATTATAATACTATGAACAATTACTCTGAGAAATTATTACGGTAATCACTAATATTTATGAAATGTCCTTTCTCTTCCCATGAACCTCTCCCCCTTTTTGTTTACACCCGGCCTGGGAACCTACGTGGGGCCCCAGCAATCCAAACAAGGGAAAAACTAGGGGAAAGTGACTGGGAATGCCTACTGCAACCAACCTGGGTCCAGGGCAGGCTCTTGAATGAAGCAGTCAGCAACTCAAACAGCAGTGTCCTTGAAGGCGTGGCAAAGCAGGCTCCATCATTTACTTCCAGTTTCCAAGAAGGTCCAGTCCAATGGATGGACTTTCACTCATGTTTGTATTTTTCTGGTTGTTTATGGCTACTTGGTATATGACCTGTTGATTCCTCGGATCTATTATTATTACTTTTTTCCCCAACACATGCCATTTCCCCAGCCTGGCTGCTATCATTTCTCCTCTGGATTATTGCAACCTCCTAAGTGATTTCTGTGCCTTGAGTTTTGCCCCTTGCACTACCACCCCTAATCCCTTCTCCACAATGTACCCAAAGTGACCTTTCCAAAATACCAAGTCAATCTTATGTCATTTCTCTGCTTAAAATCTTTTTAAAGATGAAGTCCAAACTCTAATGTAGTCCTAAAAATTTCAGGGTAATCTACAAAGGGATTAGAATGCCCCAGGAGACTTACAGGAAACGCATAAAAGATTTCAGCCAGAACAGAACTCGTTTTGGATACATAGGAATTACAACAAAGTCAGTTATTGTAAATTGTATCATCTATCACCTCAGTTTACAGCAGCAACCCCACTTTTACTAAGCTTAATACCAGAGCGAATTAATAGTCTCAGATCACTTGGATTGTTACCTGGAATATAAATGTCTAATATTCAAAAGTATTTAGCTTGTTTCCACATACTTTATCCCCAAACCATCCGGAGAGGTCCTACCCTCACTTTATGGATGAGGAAGTGGGCAATGTTTGTCTCTGGAGAAGAAATTACAGACATAAAAGCTTACCACCTTATTATTTTTTCCCTAATCAGAATTTTTGCATATGTTTCTTTTTTTATCAAGGTATAGTTGATGGACAATATTATATAAGTTTCAAATGTACAACATAGTGATTCACAATTTTTAAAGGTTATACTCCATTTATAGTTATTATAAAATATTGGCTATATTCCTTGTGCTGTACAATATATCCTTGTAGCTTATTTATTTTATACATAGTAGTTTGTACCTCTTAATCCCCTACCCCTATGTTGTCCCCCCTTCCCTCTTCCCCACTGGTAACCGCTAATTTGTTCTCTATATCTGTGAGTTTGTTTCCTTTTTGTTATAGTCACTCATTTTATTTATTTATTTATTTAACATCTTTATTGGAGTATAATTGTTTTACAATGGTGTGTTAGTTTCTGCTTTATAACAAAATAAATCAGCTATACACATACATGTATCCCCATATCTCCTCCCTCTTGCATCTCCCTCCCACCCTCCCTATCCCACCCCTCTAGGTGGTCAAAAAGCACCGAGCTGATCTCCCTGTGCTATATATGTGATAGCATATGGTATCTGTTTTTCTCTTTCTGACTTACTTCACTCTGTATGACAGTCTCTAGGTCCATCCACCTCACTACAAATAACTCAGTTTTTGTTTTTTTTATGGCTGAGTAATATTCCATTGTATATACATGCTGCATCTTCTTTATCCATTCATCTGTCGATGGACACTTAGGTTGCTTCCATGTCCTGGCTATTGTAAATAGTGCTGCAATGAACATTGTGGTACGTGATGCTTTTTTTTTTTTTTTCCATGATGCTTTTTGAATTATGGTTTTCTCAGGGTATACGCCCAGTAGTGGGATTGCTGGGTCGTATGGTAGTTCTATTTGTAGTTTTTTAAGGGTCTTCTGCCTATTTTTGGATTGGGTTTTTTGTTTTTTTGTTATTGAGCTGCATGAGTTGCTTATAAATTTTGGATATTAATCCTTTGTCAGTTGTTTCGTTTGCAAATATTTTCTCCCATTCTGAAGGTTGTCTTTTGGTCTTGTTTCTGGTTTCCTTTGCTGTGCAAAAGCTTTTAAGTTTCATTAGGTCCCATTTGTTTATTTTTGTTTTTATTTCCATTCCTCTAGGAGGTGGGTCAAGAAGGATCTTGCTGTGATTTATGTCATAGAGTGTTCTGCCTATGTTTTCCTCTAAGAGTTTTAAAGTATCTGGCCTTACATTTAGGTCTGTAATCCAGTTTGAATTTATTTTTGTGTATGGTGTTAGGGAGTGTTCTAATTTCATTCTTTTACATGTAGCTGTCCAGTTTTCCCAGCACCACTTATTGAAGAGGCTGTCTTTTCTCCACTGTATATTCTTGCCTCCTTTATCAAAATTAAGGTGACCATAGGTGCATGGGTTTATCTCTGGGCTTTCTATCCTGTTCCATTGATCTATATATCTTTTTTTTTGCCAGTACCATACTGTCTTGATTACTGTAGCCTTGTAGTATAGTCTGAAGTCAGGGAGCCCGATTCCTCCAGCTCCATTTTTCGTTCTCAAGATTGCTTTGCTATTTCCATTGAGCTGTATTTCTGTTTTTGTGCCTGTACCATACTGTCTTGATTACTGTAGCTTTGTATTATAGTTTGAAGTCTGGGAGCCTGATTCTTCCAGCTCCGTATTTCTTTCTCAAGATTGCTTTGGCTATTCAGGGTCTTTTGTGTTTCCAAACAAATTGTGAAATTTTTTGTTCTAGTTCTTTGAAAAATGCCATTGGTAGTTTGATAGGGATTGCATTGAATCTGTAGATTGCTTTGGGTAGTATAGTCATTTTCACAATGTTGATTCTTCCACTCCAAGAACATGGTATATCTATCCAACTGTTTGTATCATCTTTAGTGTCTTTCATCAGTGTCCTATAGTTTTCTGCATACAGGTCTTTTGTCTCCCTAGGTTGGTTTATTCCTAGGTATTTTATTCTTTTTGTTGCAGTGGTAAATGGGAGTGTTTCCTTAATTTCTCTTTCAGATTTTTCATCATTAGTGTATAGGAATGCAAGAGATTTCTGTGCATTAATTTTGTATC
>NC_041215.1:123665184-123666291 GCF_002837175.3 Physeter macrocephalus | reverse complement strand
CTAATTCTACTGATTTGAGTCTTCTCCCTTTTTCTCTTGATGAGTCTGACTAATGGTTTGTCAATTTTGTTTATCTTCTCAAAGAACCAGCTTTTAGTTTTATTGATCTTTGCTATTGTTTCCTTCATTTCTTTCTCATTTGTTTCTCATCTGATCTTTATGACTTCTTTCCTTCTGCTAACTTTGGGGTTTTCTTGTTCTTCTTTCTCTAATTGCTTTAGGTGTAAGGTGAGGTTGTTTATTTGAGATGTTTCTTGTTTCTTGAGGTAGGCTTGTATAGCTATAAACTTCCCTCTTAGAACGGCTTTTGCTGCATCCCACAGGTTTTGGTTCGTCGTGTTTTCATTGACAATTTTTTCTAGGTATTTTTTGATTTCCTCTTTGATTTCTTCAGTGATCTCTTGGTTAAGTATTGTACTGTTTAGCCTCCATGTGTTTGAATTTTTTACACATTTTTCCTATAATTTATATCTAGTCTCATAGCGTTGGGGTTGGAAAAGATACTTGATATGATTTCAATTTTCTCAAATTTACTAAGGGTTGATTTGTGACCCAAGATATGATCTATCCTGGAGAATGTTCCATGAGCACTTGAGAACAAAGAATATTCTGTTGTTTTTGGATGGAATGTCCTATAAATATAAATTAAGTCCATCTTGCTTAATGTATCATTTAAAGCTTGTGTTTCCTTATTTATTTTCATTTTGGATGATCTGTCCATTGGTGAAAGTGGGGTGTTAAAGTCCCGTACTATGATTGTGTTACTGTCAATTTCCCCTTTTATGGCTGTTAGTATTTGCCTTAAGTATTGAGATGCTCCCATGTTGGGTGCCGTACAATGATTGTGTTACTGTCAATTTCCCCTTTTATGGCTGTTAGTATTTGCCTTAAGTATTGAGATGCTCCCATGTTGGGTGCATAAGTATTTACCATTGTTATATCTTCTTCTTGGATTGATCCCTTGATCATTATGTAGTGTCCTGTTTGTCTCTTGTAATAGTCTTTATTTTAAAGTCTATTTTATCTGATATGAGAATTGCTACTCCAGCTCTCTTTTGATTTCCATTTGCATGGAATATCTTTTTCCATCCCCTCACTTTCAGTCTG
>NC_041215.1:123664418-123665165 GCF_002837175.3 Physeter macrocephalus | reverse complement strand
TGTTATTGTAGGTCTTTTCCTTCTCTTGTGTTTCCTGCCTAGAGAAGTTCCTTTAGCATTTGTTTTAAAGCTGGTTTGATGGTGCTGAATTCTCTTAGCTTTTGCTTGTCTGTAAAGGTTTTAATTTCTCCATCAAATCTGAATTAGATCCTTGCTGAGTAGAGTAATCTTGGTTGTAGGTTTTTCCTTTTCATCACTTTAAATATGTCCTGACACTCCCTTCTGTCTTGTAGAGCTTCTGCTGAATGATCAGCTGTTAACCTTATGGGGATTCCCTTGTATGTTATTTGTTGCTTTTCCCTTGCTGCTTTTAATACTTTTTCTTTGTATTTAATTTTTGATCGTTTGGTTAATATGTGTCTTGGGGTGTTTCTCCTTGGATTTATCCTGTTTGGGACTCTCTGTGCTTCCTGGACTTGATTGACTCTTTCCTTTCCCATATTAGGGAAGTTTTCAACTATAATCTCTTCAAATATTTTCTCAGTCCTTTTTTTTCTCTTCTTCTTCTGGGACCCCTATAATTCGAATGTTGGTGTGTTTAATGTTGTCCCAGAGGTCTCTGTGACTGTCCTCAATTCTTTTCATTCTTTTTTCTTTATTCTGCTCTGCGGTAGTTATTTCCACTATTTTATCTTCCAGGTCACTTATCAGTTCTTCTGCCTAAGTTATTCTGCTATTGATTCCTTCTAGAGAATTTTTAATTTCATTTATTGTGTTGTTCATCATTGTTTGTTTGCTCTTTAGTTT
>NC_041215.1:123654361-123664144 GCF_002837175.3 Physeter macrocephalus | reverse complement strand
GTTCGTAGTTCCCGTTGTTTTTGGTGTCTGCCCCCAGTGGCTAAGGTTGGTTCAGTGGGTTGTGTAGGCTTCCTGGTGGAGGGGACTAGTGCCTGTGTTCTGGTGGATGAGGCTGGATCTTGTGTTTCTGGTGGGTAGGACCGCGTCCGGTGGTGTGTTTTGGGGTGTCTATGTCCTTATTATAATTTTAGGCAGGCTCTCTGCTAATGGGTGGGGTTGTGCTCCTGTTTTGCTAGTTGTTTGGCATGGGGTGTCCAGCACTGTAGCTTGCTGGTCATTGGGTGGAGCTGGGTCTTAGTGTTGAGATGGCAATCTCTGGGAGAGCTTTCGCTGTTTGATATTACGTGGATCTGGGAGGTCTCTGGTGGACCAATGTCCTGAACTGGGTTCTCCCACCTCAGAGGCACAGGCCTGACACCCGACTGGAGCACCAAGACCCTGTCAGCCACACGGCTCAGCAGAAAAGGGAGAAAAAAATAAAATAATATAAAATAAAATTATTAAAATAAAAAATAAGTAATAAAAATTTTAAAAATTGAAAAGTAATTTAAAAAGAAGAAAGGAGAGAGCAAACAAACCAAAAAACAAACAAATCCACCTATGATAACAAGCGCTAAAAACTATACAAAAAAACCCCACCAAAAACCAAACAAAAAAAACAAAACAGAAAACAGACAGACAGGACCCTAGGACAAATGGTAAAAGCAAAGCTATACAGACAAAATCACACAAAGAAGCATACACATACACACTCACAAAAAGAGAAAAAGGAAGAAAAATATATGTATCTTTGCTCCCCAAATCCACCTCCTCAATTTGGGATGATTTGTTGTCTATTCAGGTATTCCACAGATGCAGGGTACATCAGGTTGATTGTGGAGATTTAATCCGCTGCTCCTGAGGCTGCTGGGAGAAATTTCCCTTTCTCTTCTTTGTTCACACAACCTCAGGCGCTCAGCTTTGGATTTGGCCCCGCCTCTGCGTGTAGGTCGCCTGAGGGCGTCTGTTCTTTGCTCAGACAGGACGGGGTTAAAGGAGCAGCTGATTCGGGGGCTCTGACTCACTCACGTCGGGGGCATGGAGGGCTACGGATGCGGGGCGAGCCTGCGGCGGCAGAGGCCGGCGTGACGTTGCACCAGCCTGAGGCGTGCCGTGAGTTCTCCCGGGGAAGTTGTCCCAGGATCCCGGGACCCTGGCAGTGGCGGGCTGCACAGGTTCCCGGGAGGGGCGATGTGGACAGTGACCTGTGCTCGCACACAGGCCTCTTGGTGGCGGCAGCAGCGGCCTGAGCGTCTCATGCCCGTCTCTGGGGTCCGCACTGATGGCCGCGGCTCGCGCCCGTCTCTGGAGCTCCTTTAAGCAGCGCTCTTAATCCCCTCTCCTCGCGCACCAGGAAACAAAGAGGCAAGAAAAAGTCTCTTGTCTCTTCGGCAGCTCCAGACTAACCCGGACTCCCTCCCGCCCAGCCGTGGCGCACTAGCCCCTTCAGGCTGTGTTCACGCCGCCAACCCTATTTGTGGGGAGGAAGGTGATCTCCGCGTCTTACTCCTCCGCCATCTTGAAGGTCTACCGACTTGTTTTAATGTTCAGATTCCACATATAAGTGATATACAGTCTTTGTATGACTTAGCATAATACCTTCCAAGTTCATCTGTGTTGTTGCAAATGGCAAAATTTCATTGTTTTAATGGCTGAGTGGTATTCCATTGTGTGTGTGTGTGTGTGTGTATATCTCACATCTTCTTTATCCATTCATCTGTTGATGGACCAGACTGCCACTATCTGCTGCTCTAGTGTGAGATATCAAACACAGCATTGTATTTTCAGGATCTATGTAGGAAGAATTTCAGATCTGACAACATCTCTTTCTCAACTGTTGCCTAACCCACAAGCATTACAGGAAAGTGGCCCAATCATTTCAGAAACTTTCTGTGTTACGTTACATGTTTTACAGACAAAAGCAAACATGATCCCACAGATCTACACAACCTATGTGGTGATGAAAGAGTGAGGTTGTCTACCAACGTTTGATTTGGCAAGGAGAAGAACCAAACACGATTGGTTTTTCCTCACAATAGAAATAATCCTGCTAATTACAATTCTGTAAAATACAAAAGTACAATGACAAAAATTATCTCACCACCCAAAGATAACCACTTAACACTTTGGTGTATACCATACTAGCCGTTTTACTTTTTTTCACACTCACATACATACATGCATTTAAAAAATCATTTTAAGTATATTGTTTAGTAACTCATTTTCATGTAATATGTTGTAGACGTTTTTTCATGTTAAAAAATTTAGTATCATTTTTAATGTTTGCATGGTATTCTATTGTATGGAGGTATCAGAATTTATTTAATCAAGTCCCACATTGTTGGACATTTAGGTTGTTTCCAAATTTTCTGTATTACAAACAGAAGAATACTTCCTTGATTATTTCCTTAGAATAATCCCAAGAGTGGAATTTCAGGATCAAAGAGTATACATATCTAAAAGTTTGATTCTTATTGTCAAGCTACTGTTTATATTCCTGACAGGTGTGCCTAAGAGTGGCAGCTTTCTAAATCTTTGCCAGCACGAGGGCGGATCATTTATTTCTTTAATCTTGTCCAGTCTCCTTGTAGAAAATATCCCTGCTTTCACTGTTGTTTTAATTTGCATTTCTCCTCCCCTCCTCACTTTTTGTTTTTTGTTTCTATTGGTTAAATTGTTTGTTACTATTCTTTGCCCATTTTTTTCTATTGAAGTATCTATTTTAAAAAAGAAAAGATAATACAATATATATAATGGTATATTATTAATTATATAAATATATGATAGTCCTATCATTAAAAGAAAACTTCAAATATTTATCTAGGGTCTGCTCTGTGCCAGTCATTGTTTAAGGCTCTTGGCGTATATTAGTACACAAAAGTCTCTGCTCTATGAAATTTATGTTTTATCAGGGAGAGACATTTATATCTAATAAACATAATGAATAGTATAGTCAGGGATAGGTCTTTCTGAGAAGACTTGTTGAGCAAGCTGGCCCTGCAGGAGTCTGGGGGCAAAAACATTGTAACAGAGGAAACTGCTGGTTCTAAGGTGGACCACTGCCTGACATGTTCAAAAACTTGCATGGAGGCTGCGGATCTCGGATAGAAAAATTCCTAAATTAACCCATAAATTACATTTGATTCCTAGTAAAACATCAAAAGAATGTTTTTCAGAACTTGACAGAATTCAAAGCTCATGTAGAAAAAGTAACATGAGAGAACAGTCAGGAAATTTTGGGAAAAAAAAGCAATGAACACTTTCAAATATTAAAATGTATTATAAAGCTATAATAATTAAAATAGTTTTGTACTAGCAATGGAATAGATGGTTCAACAATACACCCAAATATATATGGAAATTTAATATGTGCTAAAGAAGGTATTTCACATCTCTGGGGAAAAAGAAGTTTACTTTATAAATATTGTTGGGCTCACTAGAGAGCTGTTTGAAAACAAAATAAAGCTGGTTAATTCACTGTCTTTCAAAACAAAAACAAATTTCAGAATGATCTGAGATTTAAATGGAGAGAAAAAAAAAGAATCCATTCAAGTCCTCTAAGAAGTATATGTGATTTAAAAAAAAACTTGGCGTGGTGAAAGACCTATTAAAACATAACATAAAACCCAGAATCTATAAAGAAAAAGAATCATAAATTAGACTCTAATTTAAATAAAACTCTTAAAAATGCCCCTTCTGGAAAAAAAAACTTAAAACAAAATCAAATGTGAAGTATTCCGATTGTGTTTCTACTCAGCTATAGGCCACCAAGCGTTTGTCTCCCTCACCCCGCAAAAAGAGGGCCACATTCATCTCTTGTTTCTCAACTTCATCTTAACTTCCTTAAAGGTATACTAGATAAAGCAGAACACTGCCAATATTTTTGAAACCCTTTGGGTATCTCAACTCCCTAGGCTTCGTCCCTTCCATCCCGCTCAGAACTGACTAGTCTCAGATTTTGTGTTTCTCATTCCTTTTCCTTTAGTTTCACCATCTATTTATGTATGCCTAAATAATATACTCTTTAGGTTATCCTGTTTTTCATTTTTATATAAATCACACCATACTGTATATATGATTTTGTGGTTTATTTATTTTTTTGTCCAAGTTTATACATGCAGCTGTAGTTCATTCTCATAGCTGTATGGTGCTTCACTGTATGAATTTATAATTGTTTACCTGTTTTAGTATTGATAGACATTGGGATGTTTCCACTTTTTTGTTATAATGAACAATGTAACGGAACATTCTTATTTGGTCTTCCAGTGCACATGGGTAAGAGTTTCTCTGGAGAATATTCCTGGATTCCTAATTGCTGGGTAGTAGGGTACACACATGCTCTGCCTTTCTAGGTAGGTAAGGACATAATTTTCCAAATTGCTTGTATCAGTTTATACTCCCACGTTCTTGTCAACATCTGGTTTTGTCAGACTTTCACATTTTTACCAACCTGGTGGGTATAAAAATGTATTTCATTATAATTTTAATTTGCATCTTCCTAATTTCTAATGTATGAAGAGCTTTTTTCATGTTTATTGGCCAGCCCATCTTTCAGTTCTAGGAAATGCTGCCATCTCATTCCTGCTCTCGGGCTGGCTCTAAAATTAAACAAGAGAAGCAAATATCTACATTTTGTGATATACTATTTCAACATTTTCCAAATATCTTCCTTATCTGTCAGCCAATGCCATTTGTGATGAGTACTTGTGGCCTAGTTTTCCCTTTGCCATTAGATTATCCTAACAGTTTAGCTAGTCATAGAGAAGGCACAGCGTACCTGTGCGTGTGCAAGGATAAAAAGCAGGATGGGTGAGTTGTGGCATGTGGAAGATGGGAACAGAATGCCTCTGGGTAGTCTGAGAATAGCAAGAAACTGACTAAGAAGATAACAATAATGAGAATGCCCAATTTCCAGGGCTTAAGACACAAGAACTATGATTGCCATTTATGAGTATTATTTCTAATCCTTACAATAATTCTCTAAGATGTACATTATTATCATCTCTACAGGTAAGGAAACTGAGGTTAAAGGCCACAGAACATCTTGGGGTGCCCAAAGGAGAGGTCAGCATGCAATAATTCAGGAAGTCCTTTATTCATTGATTCATTTTTCACTGAGTACCAGTTTGAGAGCAGAGAATTTTATTTGGCATTGGAGATATTTGCCATTGATGTGGCCTCTGCCAATCTATTATGTTGCACACTGGGGAGGGATTGCCTGCAGCCATAGAGGGAAGTTAATATAGTAAAAAAAACTGCTTGAATGGCAGTCAGAGAGACCTAAATCCCTCCCAGCTTATTTCCCCTCACCTGAATGGCCTTGGGGCCCTTACTGTACAGTATAGAGAGGATAAGGGCAACGCTCCCTCGTGGAACTGTGTCAGCTCTGCCTTCTGAGTTGGGTGACTCAGAGTGGGCCTCAGTTTTACCATTTGTAAAATGAGAATAACGGTAGCACCTACCCTGGTGTATTAGTTTCCCATGGCTGCTGTAACATTTCCACAAACTTGGTGGCTTAAAACAAAGAAATTTATTCTCTCACAGCTCCGGGGGTCAGAAGTCCAAAATCAGTTTCACTGAGCTCAAGTCAATGTGTCCAGAGACACTACAGGGCTGCTCCAGAAGGCTAGGAGAGAATCCTTCCTTGCCTCTGCAGTTTCTGGTGGTTGCTGGCATTCCTTGGTTTGTGGCTGCATCACTCCAATCTCTGCTCCAGTGGTTACACTGCCTCCCCTCTTCTGTTTTTCTCAAATCTCCCTCTAACTTCCTCTTATAAAGATACATGTGATTGCATTTAGGGGCCCCCCTTTTTTTTTGAATTGGTAGTTTTATTTTTTTTTGAATCTTTGAACTTTATTTATATTATACAGCAGGTTCTTATAGTTATCCACTTTATACATATTAGTGGCCCATTTTGATAATCCAGAAGAGTCACTCCATCTGGAAATCTTTAACTTGATCTGAAAAGACTGTTTCCATTTAAGGTAACATTTACAGGTTCTGGGGATTAGGGCTTGATATATTTGTGGGTTGTTATTCTGCCTATTACACTGAAGGTTGTTAGAAGGAGATCTGCTAAGGCTGGCAGAGGATTGAGCCCAGCATCTGTCAGTACAGAACAACGAGTAAATGTCAGTCTGTTTCCTCTTTTAAAAAGACGTTTCTAAGGAAGCCTCCCTAATAGGGCTGCTGTAAGGTTCAAAAAAGCACAGTTGTAACACGTAGCAGGGTGTAGGAGATCAAGGAATGAGATAAAAGCAGATCTACTAACAGTTTCTCTCGCTCCCACTACTTGATTTTCCACATCCTTCTATACCGGCCGCCTCAGACCCCGCCTACTCACAGGCTCACCCCCTCCCAGGAGGATTCTCCACCACGAGGTCCCGCCCCCTTACGCACTCGCCGCTCGCCCCGCCCCCCTAGCTTGGCGTCCTCCGTCCGTAGTGTGTTGGAGGCGTGCGGGCTTTCGCGGGCTGTTCATTTTATTGCCCATCAAATCCTAGCCCATTTTATCCAATTCTGTCTCCTTTTTCAGCCTATAGTTTATTCGCCCAACGCAGCTAGATTTACCGAGGTTAGTGGTGGCAATTTACCTGCTTTCAGGTGAGAAAAGAGAGGCGGAGCTTTTGGAAGAAGGCTGGCGATATTCAAGACAGCCCGAACGAAAGGGGCCGGGTCCTACATACCTCGGTCGCCACGCCCGGGCCAGCTCGTCGCGCCCAGGCCAGCTCGCAGCGCAGGCGCAGTGGGCCGGACTCGCCATGCCGACTGTCAGCCTGAAGCGCGATTTGCTCTTCCGAGCCCTGGGCCGGACCTACAGTGAGTTCCCGTCCCATACCCTGGGCTCCGCGTCTCTCCTCAGAGGCTGGGACCCTCTGCAAAAAGGCATCGTGGCAACGTTCATGCTGCCCCGCAGGTTTTGGCCTTGGGCGTTCGAGTTCTAGATAGAGAGGGCATAAAGTTCCCGGTGGCCCTGCTGGGCCGATGTAGCTTCTGGGAACCGGTGTTTCCGCGGGTGCCATTGCATCACCCGCACGTGCTGGGGTCCCTGTCATTCATTCAGCGATATCGAGCGCCTGCTGCGTTGCGTGTGTGATGCCAGGGGATAGAATAGGAATGAAGCTCCGGGTTGCCTCCCGAGTGTAGTTCGTTAAGTGCAATAAGAAGAGCGCTGTGGGAACTTCATTTGTGAGCAACAGGGTGTGTGTGTGGGGGGGAGGGCGGCCTTCTTTCCTAGTTTTACTTTTATTCACGTTTACTGAGCGCCTGTTATGTGCCAGGCACTGTTCTAAGTACTTTGGGAACACAGCGGTGCACAGGGCACATAAAGTCCACGTTCACATTCTGATGAAGCAGGCAGATAATAAAACCAGCATGTTAATAAGATTTCGGATAATGTTAAGTGCTGGCAGGGAAACAAAAAAGATATTGTGCTAAGAGCAGCATTAGATAGGGTAGTAACGTGGGCTGAGCCCAGAGTGACCAGGAGTCTTTACTTGGTGGGCTTAGTCTTAGGCTACGCTTCATCTCTTCAGTTTTAAAAACACTACCATTTTTAAAAAAAAGAAATATTAAGTACGATTATCAGTTACCCTATACATGTAGCAGTTGAAGTGACATCTGCCATGTCCCATATCATCAGCTTGTGTGACAGCAGTGATAATTGGTTTGTGAGAGCTGTTTTTGGTTTTAGGGCTCAATATAACAAAGGCCTAGTCGGTTTAACAGATACTGCTTCCTACAGTAATAAGATATTACTGTGAAAATAAAATTAGCTTTTTAAAACGTTTCTTAAGGTGCATTTTTAGATACTATGTGCAGTTGACCCTTGAACAATCCAGGTTTGAACTGGGCGGGTCCATTTATAGAAGGAATTATTTTCAACAGTAAATACTAAGGTACTACATAATCCATGGTTGTTGAATCCTCCCATGCGGAACCCAGGAGGGCCGACTGTAAGTTACAGAGATTTTGGACTTGGTGGAGGGCTGGGAACCCCTGATCCCTGCCTTGTTCAAGGGTCAGTAAAGTGTTATTCTCCCTAGGGTTCTGCCCTAAGTCCCTGAAAATAGAGGTAATACTCTTGTCCTCTAAACAGGGCTCTAATTCCCTATACTTTTTATTTCATACTATGCTTTTTTATATTTCTCATCCATCCTTCTAAACCATATTCTCACTAATTGTGTATGATATACCTGAGTTACACAAGATGGTGTGTACCAAAATTTGTTCAGTACATCTATGATCAGTTCCCACCTGTGTATCCATATCTGGGAAAGTAAGAATAAGTCAGGTTTTTAAAAATGATGATTTATAGCCTGTTTACTGTCATCTGATGTTTTAATATATTCTCTAGATGCTTCCTCCCCTTCTTTTCCATATTGAGAGAGATCAGGTAAGCTTGATTATCCATAAATATCTGTGGACTAGTGACTCATTAAAATTTCAGTCAGGAAGATTGATGTTGAGGTGTACTTCAGATGGGTCAGAAGTAATACTTATCATTAGTTTATATTTCACATGTTCTTTCTTGAAATCTTTTAAATGTAAATTAGGTTGAGGTCAAAGTTGGAAAAACATGTTTGGCAAAGCACCTCGTTTGCAAGCAGTGTGGATCCAGCTTGTTTCTTGCCCCCTCCCCCCTTTTCTGTCTTTCTGTCTTCCTCTTTTTTTCTTGTTTTCAGGTAATGTCTCATTCACTCTTTTCTATCCCCATTCCCTCTTTTTTCTTCAGTCCCTCTAGGGCTTTCTTTTTGTCCTAAATTCCATTGTTTCATCAGTCATTGCCTTTCACTACTTATTTGCTTATCAAGGATAAGCAAAGGATATTTTTCAGGCTGCTTTTATTCTGTTCATTTTGCTCCTCTGGGGCAGTTTTGACTCCTTAGTCTACCTTTTTTTATCGCCTTTCTGCTCAGATGTTTTCCTCTTGCCACTTGTTTTTTTGTTAACTAGTTTGTTTTCACTGTTCTTCAATTCTGGCCCTGTTCTGCCTTGGTGTAATTGCTGGCAATGCGGCCAGAGCCACATGTGTATATCATGAACCTTGAAGATGTAGTTACTTACGTGTATCATTTTGTTAGAGGGAATCATTAATCATGATTTCATTGTTGATTCGTCCGTCTAAGTGCATGAAATACAGCTGAAAGGAATAAAACAAATTGTATGATAATTAGGACTCAGTAGAGGACTTGGTATATATATATATATGGTATATTTTAATGATTCTGCACAATTTGGTAAGTAACCATTTAGTTATCTATTACTGCATAATTAATTACCCCCAAATTTAGCAGCTTAAAACAACAGTCACTTGTTATATGTTTCTGAGGCTCAGGATTGGGAAGTGGCTTAGCTGGGTGGTTCTGACTCTCACCTGGTTGTAGTAAAAGTGTCAGGACTCTAGTCATCTCAAGGCCTAACTGGGGCTGGAGAGTCCAATTCCAAGTTCACTCAAGTGCTTGTTGGCAGACTTCAGTTCCTTGCTGATCTTTGGTCAGAGATTTCAATGCCTCCCACCTGGACCTCTCCATAGCACTGCTTACAGCATGGCGGCTTGTCTGTCCCAGAGTGAGAGGTCCAAGAGAGCAGGTAGTTGAGAGAGTGCTCAAGATAGAAGCCACAGTTTTTTGTTTTTTTTTTTTCCTGTACGCGGGCCTCTTACTGCTGTGGCCTCTCCCGTTGCGGAGCACAGGCTCCGGACGCGCAGGCTCAGCGGCCATGGCTCACGGGCCCAGCCGCTCC
>NC_041215.1:123647640-123654276 GCF_002837175.3 Physeter macrocephalus | reverse complement strand
GCTCCGCGGCATGTGGGATCTTCCCGGACCGGGGCATGAACCCGTGTCCCCTGCATCGGCAGGCGGACTCTCAACCACTGCGCCACCAGGGAAGCCCCACAGTTTTTTACTAACATCTCGTAAGGGATACACCATCCCTTGTCATATTGTGTAGGTCACACAGACCAATTCTGGCACCGTGTGGGTGGAGACTACAAAGGGTGTGAATACCAGGAGGCAGGTGTTCTTGGAGGCCGTCTTGGGGACTGACTACTACAGTCTGCCCTCTGGCCCCCAGTGATTCATGTTCTTCCCACATGCCACATACACGCCCTCCGAAGGCCCCAGCAAGTGTCATCCCATTACAGAAGCAGCTCAGAATCCAGAGACTCATCAGCTAAATCGGGTCCAGTTGTGGATGAGGCTCTTCGGGTGTAGTTCCTTAAGTACAGCTGCTTGAGTAGAATTACTCTTGGCCTGAGAGACTAAAGAGACAGGTTATCTGCCCCACCTGCACCTAACATACAGTGGTGGGACAGGCATAGGACATTCTTCTTCAAATGGGGAAAATGGGAGACACAAGGAGTTATTAGTCTATGGCAGTTCTGAAACTGAGCTGGCAAATGTTGCATATTCTTGATCAGATCTCAAGGCCTGGGATCATTGTCCATGGTTCTGCCCTAATTTCTAGGCTCTTGGTTCCACTCTCTGGGTGATCCTCATTATTTTATTTTTTGGTTAAAGAAAGTACGTGCTTTACAGCTGATTAGTTTTCTTGGTCTACTTCCCACTAATAGAATTTTGGGGGCTCAAAGACTTCATTTTGTCCCGTCTCTATCCCTTTCGGCTCCAGCTTGCCATGTTTCTGCATATGTTTTTGTTGTTGTTGTTAAACTTTGTGGGTCTTTGGTCAGTTTTGCTGGTTTCCACTTCATTAGTCAAAAGCCACACCACCCACAGATCTCTGAGATAAGCTGTTTTGTACCTTGGGCTTTTGCTGATACAGTGCTCTCATTTAAGCTCAGTTGTGTGACTGAATAAATTTGTGAGGCACACCCTTATATGTAGTGCCTTTTGTCTGAATGAATAGTGCCTTTGATTTTACTGCGTCTTAAGATTTTACTGCGTCTTAAGATTTTACAATCATGCCCTTGATTCATCTTTCGACCACGTTCCCCTGGAAATGCTCTGGATTTGCTCTTTGATCAGAAGTCATTTCT
Organism: Physeter macrocephalus; assembly: GCF_002837175.3. NCBI lineage: Eukaryota > Metazoa > Chordata > Mammalia > Artiodactyla > Physeteridae > Physeter > Physeter macrocephalus. The sequence goes on along the minus strand of NC_041215.1, from coordinate 123,653,077 downwards.
TTTTTTTTTTTTAACATCTTTATTGGAGTATAATTGCTTTACAATGGTGTGTTAGTTTCTGCTTTATAACAATGTGAATCAGCTATACATATATCCCCATATCTCCTCCCCCTTGCGTCTCCCTCCCACCCTCCCTATCCCACCCCTCTAGGTGGTCACAAAGCACCGAGCTGATCTCCCTGTGCTATGTGGCTGCTTCCCACTAGCTATTTTACATTTGGCAATGTATATATATCCATGCCACTGTCTCACTTCGTCCCAGCTTACACTTCCCCCTCCCCGTGTCCTCAAGTCCGTTCTCTGTGTCTGTGTCTTTATTCCTGTCTTGCCCCTAGGTTCTTCAGAACCATTTCTTAGCATTTTTTTTTTTTTTTTTTTTTTTTTTTTTTTTTTTTTACATCTGGAGAGGCTGAGAATTCTTAAAACCATTAGGTCCTGGCTCCTTTTTGTTTAATAGTCTTTCCTTTAGTTTATCTCTTCTCTCACAGTCTAAACCAGGTGACACTTTCAGCACTGGTTGGAAAGGTTAGTTAAGTCACCGGGTTGAGTAGGTACCTTTTCTCCAGTCCCCATAACTGTAGGCAACAGTGTTGCTAAGCTTTGCCTCTACATAAAAAGGATACCCCTTCTGTCAGTTTCCAATAACACTTCTTCACTTTCCTTCATATCCTCACCTGCATCCTTATCAGAGACTGAGGCTTCTGTTAACAGCTTTGTCAAGGCACTTTAGGTTTTCATTTACACTCTCAAAGCCCACCTCCTCGTGATTCCAAAGCCTTCCCCATGTTTTCCCATGTTTTGTTATGGCAGCACTCTACGTCCAGGGACTGAAGTCTGTGTTAGTTATCTGTTGCTACATAACAAATTACTCCAGTACTAGGAGGGTAAAACAACAAGCCTTCATCATTTCACACAGTTTGTGAGAGAGGAATTGAGGGAGGAGTGGCATAGCTGGGTGATCTGGCTCTGGCTCTTCCTCCAGGTTGCAGTCAAGCTGTCAGCTGGGCCTGCAGTCATCTCAAGGCTTGGTTGGGCTGGAGTTTGCTTCCCAGCTCACTCATGTGGTTGTTTGAGACGTGAACGGTGTGAGTACCAGGAGGCAGGGGTCATGGGGGCCTCTGTTATTTCCTGCCCCAATGATACCAATGCACCCGCACCAGGGACCTGGGAGCCATTGCACACGCCTGCTGCTCACTCACTGTTCCCACCTCCCAGCCAGGCCTTGAGCCTTACAGATTCTGCCCCTGACGTTTCGCACATTCTTCCTTCTCCCTCAGACTCACCGCTGGCTGCTTTAACCAGGTCCTCACTGTCTTGCTTGTCTGTGGCAGTAGATTCTCTGCTGCAGTTTGTCCACCACCATTCTTTAAAATGCAGGTCTAATCATGCTGTTATCCAGCTGGAAATCCTTTAGTGTAATTCCCCGTTGCCTCAGGGAGGACAGAGGGCAAATCCCTTGGCATCTTGAGCTGACTTCTTTCTTCTTTTTTCATCGTATCTCTTCCTGACATGAACCTCACGGTTCATTCATATGGAACGTCCCAAATTTGCCATGCGGTTGTCTCATTCCCCACAGTCCCTGCCTAATGAATTCATCCTTTCTGTGAAGCCTTTGCTGACTCAGTGGAGTTGATTGCTTCCTTTGTGCCAACTCAGTACCTTGCACTTACCGTAACTGTATTTACACATCTGGTTTACTAGAGTAGGGCGTAGTTAAGGCAAGAATTGTATTTTTTTTTTATCTCTGTAGCCCTAGCACCTAGTACAGTGCCGACACATAGTAGGTGCTCAATAAATGTTTGTTAAATTGAAGTTCAATGTCAGGAACAGGAATCTTAAGATCAGCTTCTTACTAGAATATACTAGTAATGATAGTTTGTGTTCAGTTTTTGGTAACAAGGAAACCCTGACAATGCTGTATCAGGTAGCAAGGCGCAAAGTAAGATATAACTTAAAAGTAAAGAAGAGAATTTTTTTTTTTTTTTTTTTGTTGTTGTTGTTGTTGTTGTATGTGGGCCTCCCTCTGTTGTGGCCTCTCCCGTTGCGGAGCACAGGCTCCGGACGCGCAGGCTCAGCAGCCATGGCTCACGGGCCCAGCCGCTCCGCGGCATGTGGGATCCTCCCAGACCGGGGTGCGAACCCGGTTCCCCTGCATCGGCAGGCGGACGCACAACCACTGCGCCACCAGGGAAGCCCCTGAGAATTATTAATTACTGCAGACCTACTATGTTTCAGAGCACTATGCCAGGCCCATTATCTGCATGAACTCATTTAAGTCTTTCCAACAGTTGCATGCTACAAATAAGTGGCTGTAAAATGCTACTTTATGGATGAGGCATAGGAATCAGAAAGTTTACATAAAGTGCCAAGCTCTCAACTGGTAAGTGGAACAGTCAGAATTCGAACTTGGATTGATCTGGCTCCAAAGCCAACTGTCAGGCCACCTCAGAGAATTTTAAATGATAGGATTTATATGACATTATTCCTTTATGTTGGATCTGTGATTTGGAGCCTACTTTACATTGGATCCCTGCTTAGCAAGTTTTTTTCTTCCAAGTAAATGTAAACTCCCTAGTGCAGGTGACCTAATTCTGTAGCTGATATTAGATGAATCAGCCCTTTTTAAAATAGTTTTGTTTTTCTTAAAAAATGTTTTTTGGTCAAGCTTTTTTTGTTTTTAAATGGAGATATCTGATGCCTGATATTTAGTATGCTTGGTATAAGACGATTAAAAAATTCAGTTTATATGCTATTTTCATTTGTACTGAACAGATTAAAATTAGCAATCTCTTTTTTTTTTCTAGCTGATGAAGAATTTGATGAACTATGTTTTGAATTTGGTCTGGAACTTGATGAAATTGTATGTATTGGATATTTATTTCTCTAATATTCTGTGTATAAGTTTATTATATTTTATCTTTGTTACCTTACAGTTAGACCAAGATGGAACATTTGTGGACTGTGTTGCTTTCTGTGTTAAGGGGCTAAGCTCAGGTTCTAAGAGTGTTACTTTGTGTAAAATCTCAAAAGGGGTTCATGCCTTATTCTGATACAGTACCCTCAAGTCATCAGGCTAGTGCTGTGGAGGTGGATAGACCCTCTCAGGTAACCCCAGAATGAAAGCAGTCTCCCAGGCAGTTAGGTGCCATTTGCAGGTAACTAGATGGAAGGGGTCTGCGAGCAGTGGAAACTTTGCTTCAGCCAGAGTTGCTGTCTCCTTGGCCTCTGGCTCCCCCTCCTTCACTTCCTCTGTGTCCCACCCCACGTTCCTCCGTGCCTGTTTAACCAGCGTTAATTCAATCTTCATTTATTACTCTATACATTGATCTTGTAAAATGATCTCCTACTTTTTGAAGAATTGCTTGTAAAAATGATTTTGAAACATTTTCCTGGTCTTTTGATTGTATAATGATTAAAATGTTTAAAAAATAGCTTTATTTACCAAATATATTATTAATAGTGATAATGTACTAGAGACACTGTACTTGTAACTAAAAAGATAATTTAATATGTTTCTGGTAATTAGTATTTTTTACCCCAAGCCTTCTTGATCTGTTCAGTGTTTTATAACACAATAAGGTTAAAAAAAACTCAGACTGACAAAAACCTATATTGTTCTGCCTTGTTTTTCCTGTTGCTGCTTAACTAATGTTGCAGAAAGTTTTTTTTTTATATTAATGAGCATCCATATGCTTAAGAAGTCAGCTGAGATTTCTGTAGTTTATATTAAATTGTTATTAATTTTATTAGAACTCAAAATTATGCTTGAGGCTCTGTGATAGATATCTAAGAGCATTGGACTGGATATCAGAAAAATGGAGTAATAGTTCCAACTCCCACATTTACTAGCTGTGGAACCATGGACAATTACATTGCCTCTCTGGGCCTCCTTTTCATCTGTGAAATAAGAGGTTTGCATTGTATGATCCCTATAGATCCCTCTGGCTCTGAAATTTCTGTGGTCATTGATTGCCACAACATTTTTGTTAGCATTGACAAACCCAGTCTTCACATATGATCTTTGTATGAACTGAGATACTGAAAATGGAAGAAGGCTTAGGCAGCTGTGTCTTTTTTGCAAAGGAATTAGGCCATTTTTTTGTTTGGATGCCCTCTTTTCTCAAGTTACCACATTTTCTTCCCTTCTTTATATGGGTCCCCCCTGAAATCCAGCACCCGCATGAGGTGACTTATCTTTCTTCACTGAAACGTTAGCAATTTTATTGACCCCTTTAATTGAGCTCTGTTTAAATTTGATTTCTCCTCCTGCCTCTTCTCATATCCTCCCCCATCCCCCCCCCATTTCTTTTCTCCTCTCCTGCTCCCTCCTCTTTGTCCTCTTCTTTTTTTATTTTTAAATTTTCCCTAATTTAGAAAATTTGCCTCCTGATTTGAGCTGGCCGGTGGAGGTGTTCCCTGGAGCCCATAGTCAGTGAGCACTGTGAGCCCTGCGCGGTCAGTCCCAGCATCGTGTGGCTCTGTGGTTCCTCAGGTGTGGCTCGGGCACGCAGTGCTTATTGACAGAAAGTGAATTCTTCTGCTTGCTGTGCAAGTGTAGACTGTAATTCTTTGGGGGGCAGTAATTTGAACTCATATTTTGGCAGTGGGAGAGTGAGAGCGTCGTGTAAAACAAAAATCATCACATATTTTGATAGGAATTCATCAGTTATTTTAGCAGGTTATTGGTGGTAAAAATAGCAGGAGTTCCAGTTAAGTGGGGATTCCAGATAATTAGCGGGTAACGGTAACAGTTGGATTATGGCTTTTAAGCATTTTGATTGAAAATTTCTTCAGTATACATACAGTTCCCTGCTATAGTAAACATAGAGAACAGGATTTAACTTCTTGGCAATGGTTGTTTTTAAGAAAATCTGTAGTGTGGTTATTGAGATAGTCTAAGCTTTTTGCCACCGCATTAAAAATTATCCTAGTGGTATTTTTCTCTCTTTTCCCTCGTTTGCTTTCATTCTTGCTGCTCTGTACCTTTTACTGTCATTAGATTGCTTCCCATCATACCTATAATCCCTTCTAATTTACACCATAGCTTCTGATGATCTCTTCAAATTTTTTTTTTAATATTCATTTATTTATTTGGCTGTGCTGCTGGTCTTAGTTGCGGCCTGTGGAATCTTTAGTTGTGACATGAGGGATCTAGTTCCCTGTGCAGGGATTGAGCCCGGGCCCCCTGCATTGGGAGCGTGGAGTCTTAGCCACTGGACCACCAGGGAGGTCCTCTCTTCAAATGTTTTTGCTTGTTTTTATAGTATTACTCTCATTCTCCTGTTGCTTGTAGGCTTGGGTGCCCGTAGGATTTAGCTTTTTAGAGTCATAATTTTATAAAAAGTTGCGTATCTTTTTTTTTTTTTTTTTTTTTTTTTTTTTTTGCGGTATGTGGGCCTCTCACTGCTGTGGCCCCTCCCGTTGCGGAGCACAGGCT